>NW_010389174.1:84482-95296 GCF_000710305.1 Buceros rhinoceros silvestris
AGCAGGAAAAACGTTAAACTGATGCCAAACACCTCTGGAGATGAGGAGACTTTGCAGCAAAGCTACACATGCATTAGCTACATGCAAACTAGCTGTCAGAGAAACACAGCAGCTTGTTCGCTTCTGTGTAGCCTCCTGTTTCAGAGGTAATTGTGTCTGCTGCCTTTATAATCCAAAAATGTTGATATCCTTATGATTTAACTTCCAATTTATAGAATACATTTCTTCTGAGTAATGAGAATACAATCTTACTGACATCAAAACTTTGGGAAGTCTTCATTTTCCCATCTCAGGATCCTTTGGGACACAAAAGAGGGTCCCAGCTTCAGAGAAGATCCAATTAGTAAAATGCAGGTGTACTTGGCAGAATTAGCCAGGATACCCACCCCATTTCAAAGCTTTGACGCTTGAGAAAGAAAATCCTGGGCTTTTGTGCATAACTCAGAAGCCAACTCCTTACTTCAAGTGAGAAATCCAGATCTGCTTTAAGAGAAGAATCAGACTTTTAATTGTTAAAGAAGGCAGAGATAAGCGCTGCGAACATCTCATAGGTTCGCTGTAAGGTTTGTGAACCGGTGCCTTCCAAATCTGTTTCCTGTTACAGTAAATGTCCTGAACCACTCTGACTTGCAGCCAAAGCCAGTCTAATGGACTTTCATGACTGGCATAGAAATATGGTCCAGATTGTCTTAGGGTCACCCAGAACATGTTTTTTGCAAGGTTACCTGAGCTAGAAACTAAGGAGAACATACGGTATGTGCTGTCATGAACACAAGCCTCTTTCCCACAGTGTGCCCAAACATTCCTGACTCGCATCACACTGCACCATGATTCCTTAGGGAATAGAAAAAACCCTGCAGAGCCCCGTTTTCACTATAGACATAGGCTGCTTACAGGAAAACAGTCCCATTGGAAGGACATGGTTGTAGTGACAGGCAAACAAACTGCCCTCAGCAGTCCTAAAGAATGATAGGGGAATATAATACAGATATTGTAACCAATATCAGTATGTTCTGTATTAATTACTATGCCACATAACCTACACAAACCAACCTCTCCTTTCCCCAGACCCACACTCTTTGGCTACAGACTGTAGTGCACTAACAACCCCAAATGCCAAGTTCATCAACCTTCCCCCAGTCAATACGCAATTTCAAAGATCAAGGCTCACCACCAAATTCTTCAAGGTTTTCCTTAGAGAGGAGAAAGATCTGACCACAAGAACTTGCTAAAGTCACTCACCTGTGATAAGACAACCCATCCTACTTCCACTCGGTGGAATTGGAGCTCATCCACCAATTGCTTCCAAGCTCAAGCCAACAAATATGTCGGCCTCTTTGTCTCAAAAAAGAGACCAGGGATGAATTTTCTATAACCTTCTCCTTTCCAAGGAAGATAGATGTAAGTCTTTTGCACTGGTGGAATGTTTATAGTGCACCTAATGCAGCTGGTCTGTAACACCAGAGGCAATATACAAAAGGAGGAGCAACCAATGCTAGTAAAGCTGTGCAAAGATCTAATAGCATAGAAGACACTCTCAAAAGTTCAAGGCTGAATATTCTATCTCATAAACAAACAGCACCAGGAAAGGAAGAAACACCAAGATAATAAAAACTTGAACACTTGGGTGATGGCAAGTCTGTTGATCAGAGCTCTGAGATGTCGTGCTTGAGTTACAATACCAAGTAGCACCATCGTGACATGGCTTCTTGCTCCATTACAATGCTCTGTTGGCTATTACTTGGGTCCCAGCAGAAGAGAGACCAAAAATAGGACATCTCTTGGAGGCCACGGGAAGAGAGTATGTCCACACTGCCCTATCCCTGCCTCAGCATTTCCACTCAGAAAGCCTTTCCAGGTGAGGGATCCGATTCTATGGCAACATCAGTGCAACCCTGTTGAATCCAGTGACACTATGCCAATGTACATCTCACGTCCTAGTCATTCCTTGGCATTTCCATTAATCAGTTACTTCTCTGCTGTCATGACTCACTACAAAAAGCAGCACCTCAAAGAAATAATTTTCAGGTGAAAAGCTCCTTCACCTCCTTCGAAAACTCCACAAAACTCCCTAAACTGCAACATCTGAGATACAATAATTATGTGCAGCTTATAGATCACAATAAAAGCAAGTAGGCCAAAGACCTATCAGCTCTTTTATGTACACTTGGCAAGGTTACAAGACAGCTATTCATTTCCCTGGGACCTTTCACTTTCCTATAAATTCCAAGAGCCACATTTAAAAGTGAATTGGCAGATGCAATTTTTTATATTGTAAGGAAATTTGTTTTGCTTCAGCACTAGGCAAACATCTTCAGTCATAAATAATGAAAGGTAGGGTAGATTTCCACCAAAGCCAGTCTTAGCAGGCTAGCAGTATCTTCATGCAGAAAGAAAAATTGGATTGTGTGGTGAACTATAAAGAAGTTTGCAGAATGCTGAATAATAGTTTTTGTCTGGAAACCCGAAAGTGCAGGCACTTTCAGAAGGCTATGGAATGTGTTACAAGTTGTAATCCTCCCAGCAGAACCTCAAAAGCCTTGGCTTGTTCTGCTTTTTTAAATTCAGAACTTGACAGCTATTTAACCAGAACCACAAGTGTTAGAGGTGGAAAAGGCCTAGGGATTATCTAATCTATTCCATGACTTGAACAGAGAACAGCAAAATAAAACCGTGCTGCAAAAGTGATGTGAAAATGCCTGCAGAAGAAAGAACCAGCAAAACTGGTCCTGGAAGTCCAAGGAAGCACATTCCCCTTGTCTCGCAATTCAGTAATTAATCTTCTAGCTTGAGTAGCTGCTGTGGTGTCACTCTTGACCGGAAGGACGATGGCATTGTAATCAGTGCTGCTTCAAGGCTGCCAGCAAATGCCCACACATGAAGAATTAATCTTTCCAAGTGGCGTTAACCCACTCAGCAGGTTCCCAGCTGGGGAAAAAAGGAAAGGCATTCATCCACTACCAAAACACACATCTTTTATACTTTTATAGCAATGTTGCTTTGAGTCTTAAGAAACAAACTCTCTATAAATCACATCATAAAATGTATCCAGACTGATGGTTTATAGAAAAGCTCAGCAATGTCAAGTTGTTTTTTGGTTGTTATTTTTTTTTATTGTGATAATCCAGCTTAAAAAAAGTAGTTTTCTTCAGATGCTGGAGGTAGGATGGTTTATTGTGTGTGGATTAAAAGCCTTGCTCACAGTTTAAATATTCGAAGGTAACCAAATTTGACTGCCAGCTGAATTCCACCGTCACGTCCTCTTTGTTTTATTGGTATTAATGTTTGTGCTTTGCAGGTCTGCTGTAAAATGGATTGTGGTTTGCTGAACTTTTCATCCTACTTCTTCCTTGGGATTGGGAGCTCACAGGGGGACAGCTCAGTGAAGTTACTTGTGCATTGATTAAGAAGAGAAGGTGATCTAGGTCTTGACCCATGACTTTCTGAATCTTCTGAATGATGGCTTAAGATAACAGTCTCTTTCTCTCTACTCGTTGGACTGCAGACAAGGAAAGTCATGAGATGAGATAATAGCAACAGGAAACAGAGAGAGATCAAGTACAGATTCACACATGGTTAGAAATCCATTCAACTCCTGGGTGCCCTCAACAACAGATCACAGCAGCTGGTGGGCATGAGATGACCATGCTGTCCTGTTTTGCCACCAGCTTACAGACTCTCTCCAGTGTCTTCCTTCTTAGGTACACAGGCAACATACTGATAAAATCTCATCTCTTTTTTTGGTCCTTTTAAGTCCTTGGTGGCCTGAAGCAGGTTTTTTTCCCATGCAGGATGTCCTGTGCTCACAGATGTCCTTGAAGCTGGAGGTTGAAGCTCCTACCCACCAAAGCAAGAGCAAATATCTGCTTTCCAGCATGTGAGACATTTAAGCCTCACATTTAAACTGGTCCCACCCATGAGCCCCAGGTTAAAATCCAAGTCCTTCTGAGGCCACCTACCTCAGACTGCAAGAAAATTTGGTTCTTCCCTGTATTGTGCCTCTCTGATGGGAACTTTTTTACCTCAGCACAATGTCAGCTTGGACACAAGCCTCCTGGAAGGACCCAGCGCCTTTCCTTGGTCTCGCTGGCTTCCACCAACACCTCTTTGGAAACAGGAGGTGTAAATTCACCCTGGAAGCCTACTGAGGCCAAATCAGACTGGTTTTCTGGGTCACTCCCATTCCTGAGATCTTCAAAGGGGGAGTGAAGCTTTGCTTTCAAACCAGCTTTTGGCTGTGATGAAACATGCTAGTCAGGTGGCAGAGGGGGCTTGTTTAAGACCACGCATTGCAGCAAAAAGGCAGCCCATCACTGAAGCCCATGGTGACACTGAAGCGGCCCAAAAACTGAATCTGGAGAGTTTGGCTTTAACATCTGCGCTAAATACACAATGAACAAGCGCGGTTTCATGCACGGAAAATCTGCAAGCAGATGGCTACCACCTCTGGAGCATTCCACAGTCCTTCCTCTGGCCTCAACTTTTCGTGCCACTGTCCTTATCAAAAGGAGTAATGAAACATCCCCAGCTGGAATGCAGGCTGTGTTGGCACCCATCAGCCCAGATGCTTTCCTGAACTCTCCCCATCCCTCCACTCTGCAAGACTGTGCTGGGAAGATCAGGAGCAGATTTCTCCTGAGATTTCTGGCACTCCTCCTTCCAACCATGGCCAGCAACTCCAAGGAAATGCCTCTCTTTTATGTTTTGGCACTTCCAGTGTTGGCAAGATAGAGGAGGGAGGAAGGAAAGGAGGCTCCCAGAAACTCCGTAAACAAACAAAGATTTCTCTTCAGTATGGTTCTGAAGAGAGCCAGAGATCTGGGGAGCAGGAGGAGGGAAGATTATTGCATCAGCAAGAGTTTCTCTCAAACACAGAACAAAAATGAGCCAGCACCTCTCCTGCACATTACACCATCACCACATGCAGCTTAGAGAGCAAAGCACTCTACTGAGAGGAAGAGATCCCTTGCAATGTGTACTGAACATGCTTGCTTGATGGTTTGCCTTGCCTGAGGATATTAGACAGTGCTGGCAGGTTGAAGAAACACACTGCTTCTGCCACAAGAAAGATGGACAGGCTTGGGTACATCACGGCAGATCAGGCAAGTGCTTTTCCAGGTGTCGAGACACATCCAACACGCCTGCTGGATCACGGATGAGTATGGAGCAACTTGGACTCTTGCACAGGAGCTCCTCTAGAGGGAATTTTTTGTGTTATTCCTCTATGTATTGAGGTGGTCCAGTCAACAGCTGCTCTTGACTGAGCATGTTAATTATGTCCCTGAGCCCAGTGGCTGGCCTAAGGAGAGTCAGTGCTCCATGTGCCTGTTACACCAAGACTATAAGACAGTGAGGAATCAAATCAGAAATCAGTGAAGGCTGAGTTTGGGAGGCTGCTCAACTGGTAGAAAGGCAGGAAAAGCAGATGAGAGGGCTTTCTATGTGAGAACTCCAGCACCTGCGCTGAGGCAAGTTTTCCCAGTTGGAAGCTCTAAGCAGACCTGCAAGCTACTAGATATTCAGAAAGAAACTGCTTAATAAAATACTTCCCTCCTCTCCTTCCTCCAAAGAGCTACTGGGATTGTTGCTATTGCTAAAGCATCCTCATCCCTTATCCGGGCTCCTGCCACTTTGAAACTGCCCTCGTAGCATGTCCTTCTGGAGACTACAGCTTTATGCTGTCCAGGGTTATCCTCCTCAGGCAGACAGTCCGGTTTTACTCACTGATTAATTAACACCATGCACACATGCAGCGAGCTGCATGACTTTTGCAAGTTGTACTGATGAGCACCTGCTGGCCCTAACCCTAAGCCTGTTGATAGTACTATTTTCTTACAAATCAAAACCAATTAAATGGATTCACCATCGCATACTGCTTAAGCACATGAGCTTAAATATATCCAGTTTCTTTTCTCCCTGGAAATGGTCGTACCTGATAGAACCAGTTGTTAAAAGCTGATTTGTTTGCCACATTGATTTAAGGAAGAGTAAGGTCAGGCAGTCACAATCTCAAGCACAATGTTTTAGTAAAATGTTGCCTCCTCGCCAAGCGTGCTGTTTGACTGTGGAATCGCTACTAGAGAGATGTGCTCTGAGAAAAAACCTAGTTAGTCAGATAACAAGAGCTCAGCTCTTAATCCCATCATTAATGAACAAGTAAGTCACAGATGAGTCACTTCTACTTCTCTGGCTTAGTTTCCCTACTAATAAAAATTAATAAGCTTTTCTTTTTCCTTTCCTTTTTTTTTTTTTTTTTAATTTATTTACTTCACTCTGATGTTCTGCAGACTGATTAATGAGGTGTTTTTCTGTGAAAAAAGGGATGCTGGTCCTGGGAACAGCCTTAAGGAGATGCTCCTGAAGAAGTGCATATTGTCAGGGTGACAGAGTAGAGAGGCCAGAGATACAATTTACTGCTCTGCAGCCTCAGGGCATTATATTGCTGCTTCCCACCCAGTCATTTTCCCTTTTTGGATTGATTTTATCACAAACAACTAGGGATACTTCAACAAGGCAACTCTTGCAATGTAATGAAAAACGCTATTTAATAAGACTAATAATATAAGGTCTATTCTCTCTCGAAAGCTTTGCGAAGTGCAATATACAACTTGCTGCTCCGTTATTTAAGTATGCATTTTCCAGGAAATGGATGCATATATTTATATGTACATATATATTCGTTTTAACATTGGCTTTTTTTTCTGCTCTGACTCCATCACAAGAGCTCAACTGCTCTTGGAAGCAGTTCACACAACAGCACAAAGGGAATATTGCGAACTTCCGAGAGAGCTTCGCACGACCAACGGGGCTTGCTGTAGGAAGGGAAAGCACACATGTACCCAGCCTTCTGAAGGTTCAGCCGTGTTTTCTGAGCCACAGGACCGGATCCTGGTATAAATTAACATTTTCCATTCCCAGATGTTCGTTCTGCCTTGTTGCGACACCTCTTACCTAGTTTCAGGCTGACCTTGCACTGGGCTTGAGACTGTTCACGAGTTTTTTAGTCATTGTTAAGAACAAGGAAAAAGAAACAAACATCTGGTTAGCAGAGCTGCCAAGTGCACATTCCTTCATTGTTTTTCAACCTTTCAATCCCTTTGTTTTCAGCCTGAAATTCCATTTGATAAATGCCCGGAGAGCCACGGGCCACTGATTAGATGCAATTCCAGTCCTGACCCACGCCACTGCTCCACCAGCATTGCTTCAGTGGAAGCGCCACTGACATACACAGACCCCAGACCAGGACTAAGGTCCTGGCAGATCCATCCCAACCATGTTTACACATGGGGGCCTGATCCTACTCCCACTGAGGTCAATGGGACTTTTGCCATCAACTTCAGTGGGAACAGGATGGGGCTTTAATGTTGTTACTGCATTGAAATGGTGTTCAAGCCCATCCTCTGCCAAAGATGCAGGCTTCTCAGTTTCTATAGCTGTAGTGTGGGGTTTTTTTGATTTGAAACAACTTTATTGACTCTTGGCCCACATTGCTGGCACAGCCTGACCAGATCAGGTGGGGTGGTTCCAAAAAAGGCTCATGAAATACCAAACACAAGAGAGGCCATATGACAACAGCTTCACCTTCTTTACCTTGGCTGCCCAAGCTTCAGCCTGCTGCACCTCTGCATGGGTGCATCCTCCCGGACTACAGCTGCTCAGATCTGCATAAAGTTGACCCTGGGTCAATCCTCCCCAGCTATGGGTGCCTCTGTACAGCAGCTAAGCTAAATAAAAGAAACTAGCTTCTCTTCTGTCGATAGAGAAACTCCTCCAGAGGTCAATTCAGACCTTGGGCAGGATCTATCACCTTCCAGAGGCACCTGTCTTTTGCAGGAGCCTGCTAAAGGGAAGCTAAATTTTTAGTTGAAGCCAGGAAACCAAGATCAAGAGCTTGGTGTGAAAAGCAGCTTTGAACGCCTTCAGAGAGATATCCCGGGGAAAAGGTAAGGCGCAAAAAGACTGCTCGTTCTCACTCAAGAGCAAGGCATTGCATTAGCTGTTGCTTGGAATACCAAGCATCTGAGTCTTTTAAAAGCTTCCCTCTGTTTTTTATTTACGTGTGAGAGAGTCTGTGTCCCTGAAAACCAGATTTAAAGATCATTAATCTGAGACAAGAAAGCGCCAGACTTATACAATGCTGTCCCACCCAGTTGTCAATCCTCACCGACCCCAACCTACGCAATGACTGACGCTGTGAAGCGGGATCGTACCGGACTGGGAAGCCTCTCTTTTCCATCAGAGATGCCAAATCTGCGGTGCGGCTTGATGATCCAAGTTGACACCGGCCATGAGAACAATCCCATTTCCTCCCCGCTGGTCACTTCCATAAATGCCAAGTTTTGGGCAACACAATGTACGGCATTTCCAGAAAACCGCTCAATGATCTCATTTGCATTGCCAGTTGTTTTTTTTTTTCCCCCTAAATGTTTTTTCTTTTAGCCATACACTTTAGATTAAAAAATAATAATCATGCAATCTCTCAGGAAATTGGGCTTTCAAAATAGAGATGCAAAGAAGCATGGTCCAGTGGAGATTTGTGCAGGGAGATTTTACAGCCCTGCAGCTGTTTATTAGATACCCTTTTTCATTAAGATTAGTTTCAACTTCTGGCCCCTGGTCTCCCATCACAAGTCAGATTTTTATCCAATGCCTTTCCAAAGGTTCCTTCATTCAAGGGAACTACAAACTCAACAGCCAGTTATTAATTTCACTTGTGAATGTACAGTCCTCATCGAGCTTTGATTCTGATTTAAAGTGATTTCTGAGTGAGGAAATTACAGCCCAAAAGAGAGCTATTGGCTGCCCAGTTCCTACACACAGGAGGTCTGAACACTATCAGTGAAGCTGCTCAGAAAGCTTCCAATCTCATATCTCAGAAGAAAAGGGATTTGGGGTGAGCTTGTGAATATAAATGCAGAAGGACCTTGGCATACTGGACTTGTCCTGGCATTTCATGAGCCTAGAGAGCAATGTCTTTTTACTATCTGGAAGTAGGAACAATGCCACTCACAGCTGGAAATTACACAATATTTGTATCAAGAAATCTGGACATGTATGGTGAAGACTACTGAAAAGTTCAGCTTTGTGAAAGGAAAATTGTTTACGCTTTCCTAAGCTTTCTATCAGCTCTGTCTATTGAGTCCTATCAGTTCAGAGTGGTTTAATGACCTTTGCAAACCAGCAAAAAAACCCCATAAAATCTTTAATAAAGAAAATTTTTCAGAAAGCCAATTTGATCAGGTCTTCTCCAAGTGAAAGGACTACATTCATGCTTTGGAAGGTCTTCCCCTGTGTTGCACAGATGCCCTCTCACTGACCCATAACTTCATTTAACTCTCCTCAAGAGGAAGAAAGGAATCCCTGCTAAAATTACTAGCTTTCACAGAGAATATTTTCTTTGAGGAAATGGCCAGCACACGTGCTTTGCTTTCTCAAAGGACTCCCATGAACACAGCACAAACTCTTTTCTCTTGCAGCTAGGAGACTTTTTTTTCCCCCAAAGGCAAACACGTATTAGTACCCTGTAACACTCTCATCCCTCCCGGGGCACTTTCCATGAAGATGCCACAGAGTTTAGCACATGGACCTCCCTCAATTTTCATGTTGTATATCACAGCTACTTTAGATGGTGTCCCTTTGCCCCATATCTCATGTCTCTCAAACTGCCTCCGCTTCTGCAAAACATGAGTCCATAGGTGCAAATCATAGGGTGTTCAGTGGGTAGCAAATATGTCTAACTCCCTTTTGTTCAGCTGCCTGCCCTTCTCCAAAAGAAGTGTCGTAAAGTGGGAGATTCAGATCTGACACACAGCCCAGGGACGTTAGCTGGAACCCCACCGCGGCCTCATAAGACAACATCTGCCCTAGCCTTTAGAGGGGAAAGCCAAACCAGAACAAATTTGCGCAACACGTAATCGAACACAGTTGTTCTCAAAGGCAAGGAGGAAGACGTTCGTGCCATCCTTCCAGCATCCATCCAGGGCCCTATGTCCCCAGACTCTGCCTAATGTGATCTCGTTCAGCTTCCTGGTTGTATTTTCGGCATGTCCTTGGAGGATTTCCCCTCCCTCCGTGGAGGTTTGCTAACTATAAAGGTTGCAAAGAGCACAGGAATATTAAGAGCAGTTGACAGAAGAGCTCTCAGGGGGACACAATGGCTCCTGGCTTACAACCGAGTGTACAGTGGTGCTGAGTGTACTGCCCTCATGATAATGTGTATCATCTTACTGTTATAATTATTATTAATTTCATTAAAGGAAATAAGAGACCCTTAAGGGGAAGAGAGCCTGATATCACACGTGCCTTTTTTATGACACCCAAGTCAAACTGCGGTCTGAGACAAAGCACCCAGGCAGCCTATCTCATCAAATCCAGTGGTAGTAGTGAAGAGACCTACAAGTTATTTGATAAAATACCGTGTTATGAGGTACCATGGCCTCAAACACAGAGGACTTCAAAGCTACTCCCAGCTATGCTCTTACACAGAGTTGCCACATCTCAGTTCATGTTCAATTTGCTATTTCAGCTCACCCAGAGGGGCTCTCCAAACTCAGAAAATGCTGTCCATTCTGATGAAACTGGGTAGGTTTCCTTTTTTGTTCAAGACCAGATCAAAAACCTCTTCAACTCATCATTTCCCCACAACAGGGGGGAAATGCAAAGTAATTTTCCTGTGCAAGGCAATGCTTTGACACCATGAGCTCAGTCAATTTAAATATTCCACCCCGAGATTGAGTAGTTTTTTAAACTAGGGTATCTATTCCACTAAATAACCCCCCCCCCCCCACGCCCAAAACCAACACAGGACCCCACAG
>NW_010389174.1:95322-98018 GCF_000710305.1 Buceros rhinoceros silvestris
TCGCATTTTCACTCCCACAAAACCCCCCCCCCCCCCCCAGCTGCTGAAATGAAGCATGGAGCCAGAGGCTGCACACCAAAACCCGCTCTGGTTTGCTCCCACTGCTAGTTTTTGCAGGGATGCAGGTCTAAGAGCAGTGACTCATGCTGTCTGCTGGCAGAGCCAAAGGGGTGAGAGCTTTGCAGCAAAAGGATCTAGGGTAGGCAGAATGAACATCTGCCCATCGCTGAAGCAGGCACAGCAAAACCATAACCTGTCATACTATGAGGAACACACAGAATTTCTCAGACTATTGCCATATGGATTCCAGTGAGTGTTAATTAAGCTTGTGACGTCACCCAGCCAACACGGGTGCGAAGTGTTCCCATTTCCTAGTACAGCCATATACAAGCTGAGATGGTCACACAGATTTGCTTTGCACCTTCCCGTCATACTTCAGACCAGCTCCTCAAATAAGAGAATGTTCATCCACATGGTTGCCTCCTCAGGCATCACAAAATGTAGCCCTCCCACTTATACTCAATGCTGTGCAAGTACCATTACCCCCAGAGAAGCTGTTGCTCCATCTTCAAAATGTTCCTCACTCTAACGTGTTCATGGCAGCTCCACACACAGGAGTCACATGCATGCAACTGACCTTGAGCAAGACACAGTGTCTCCTCCAGTGCTGCATCTATCCCATGTTCTTCAGTTCTGGATGAAACATCTCGGAATCTGCAACAGCAAATAGAAACATATTAATCTTTCTGATCCATCTTCCTCTAATCCACCAAAGAGTCTCCCATAGCTTGTGACTGCTGGCTTACTACCCACTCCTCCCAGAACACATTAATCACTTTAAGACATAATAAAACTTTCTAATGAAGAACAAACTACAGCTGTTAAGACAAATCAAATGCTAGGCTAACTTTTGTGGGCATATATAGCAATGCTGCTATAGTGAACTTCCCATTCTGACGCATGCAATCGACATTAATTAGCAGAAGCAGAAGGTTAACTGTAGGATTATTTTAATATTTTCATTTTGTTTGATGCACGTGAGACACTGATGCTAAAGAGCAATGCACTCAATGAAAGCTCCCTTGAATTCGGTGGGAGGCATTGGTTAGGCAATGGGGTGAAGTCTTCAACAGACTAGATTTTAATTCGCATTTGTAACTTGAATTAGTCCTAAAATATTATTGCCACATGCTTTGTCTTCATCTCCATCTCAGTTGCCTACAGCATACAGCCAAGCTGCACAAAGCCATTACTGCAGAGATACCCACGCTTACCTTATCAAAGGTGAGGTAGGTCATCTAGACCATGGAGTCGCTGGACTTAGACTGCTCCTGGTACCAGCTTGCTCTGTGGTGACTACATGACCTGTTCGTCTGAAATGTATCCCCACAAAAAGAATGGCAGAATGTCAAGGACACATGGTCTAGGTGGAAAAGTTGAAGGGAGCCATGTTAAGCTCACCTAAGTAAAAGGCAAAGAGAAAGATGGAACATGGGGGCAGATTGTGGAATCATATATACCAGGGGAAGCAAGGGGAAATCAGTTTGAACATCTCCTGATACAAAGGATGGGAAAGTACTAAGGGAGGTGGCAATCACTGCCAGCCTCTAAGAACAGGCAAGGCATGTGTGTTAGGACTGAAAAGGTGCTACCCATCACACATTAGGGAAAGAAGAGGGATTGCATGGCTTCCTGAAATCCTGTGCAGCCACACTGTCCAGCAGGAAGACATACAAAGTAAATGTCACGTGTTGAGGATTTGGGGATTGGGGATCTTTAAAGGGTTTTTGGTTTTGCAACGTACCTGATTCTCTAGTTGGTACTGCATTGCTTCTGGCTGAACTATAGCACCATGACCAGTGCTGAATCCCACGGGTTTAAAGCAGCAGCAAGCTAGAGAAAAACTCTAGAGATAAACTCTTGCACATGGAGAAGAGAACTCTGCTATGCTGCTCTTAGGACTTACTCATCACCCATTTTTGCACCAATGGCCATGAAACTCAACAGCCTGCCCAGCTCCCGCAGTCACGAAGACTGAGAGCAGCCTCCTTCCTCCCTCTGGGAGCAAATCTGGATGGTGTGGGTTCACATCCGACCCACACATGTGAGGGCTGTTGAATAACCCTGCTTCTCTGTTCTACCGACGGTAGCTGAAGTTGGGCTGGTTTTCACAAAAGCCAGACTACTGTCTTATATTGCCCCCTGGCATGCAGGCACTGGCTCCAAAATCCCTTGTTGTGACCTAAGATTTCCCTTCTTCCAGGGCAGTAAAAAGTCAGATAAAGAAGTGGGCAAACGAACCTGACTACAGAGTTTCTGCAGTTTCCCTTCAGGGCTAAGGATTACCGAGAGAAAAATGTGCTTATTTACATAGGGGCCAAATGAAGAACCGGGTTTTTCATTTCTTTGTCTTCTTATGTGTGTGTGGACATGGGGAAGTTTATTCTCTTTATTTGTGTGTTTCACTGGTATTTCCACCAAAAAGGACAGTGCTTCAAAGCTGGAGGCTGGGTATGTTCCTTAAGAACTGGGGGTGATTCCAGAAAGCAATTATATTATTAGTACAAATAAAGCATGACATTTCTTCCCACAGCACATCTAGAAGGAATTTTTACACAGTTTTTAAGACTCCAGAGTCACTTTGCCACAGAGTCCCACTGCCAATGCAGGCAGCCAGGCACTCTGGTATACCAGCT
>NW_010389174.1:98122-108373 GCF_000710305.1 Buceros rhinoceros silvestris
GAGCAAAAAGTAGTTAAAAGAATGAAGTGTTTAAAATTTTGTTTTTTAAAGAAGTGACTTTCCTTTGACTTGCTTTGCTGATTTTCAGTGAGCTCGACAGACCAAGTTACTGCATCATGAGCAATAGTTGAATTACGATCGTGAACAAACATTTCTTTGGTGAACTTGTAGACAAAATGAATACCATTTTTCCACATACCTGAGGAAAAGCACTTGTGGAGAGGAATCTCTCCCACAGGGAACCCTTGTGTACTTTGCAGTAGTATTTTAATAAGAGCTGGAGAGTTCAAGGGTCTCACAAATGTAAGTTTTCAATTAGCTTTCCATTGCGCCCCAAACAGTCTCTAAATACTCAACTAAACTTTAATCCAATCACTTGATTTGACTCCAAGCATGATTTATCTTTTAATCATCATCTGTTCAATGAGGGGGAAAAGAAAGCAAACTTGTTCTTGGCCCATCATGACTCATACATGATTTTACTGCGATCAGAGCTGTGTTTTCCTTTCGGCTGATGCCTTGGCAATCACAAGATTTGGCTTTGGCTTTCTATTTAGGTATGATCTTTCCTGCTTATTTCCCCACCTCCCCAAAATGTTGAACGGCACTGAATGTTTGTCCTTTATACCTTTTCCCACTAAGGCATGTAATTTTTTTTCTTTTTTTTGGTGCAATATCTTGAGGTTGCATTAATCAAAAGTGTCTGCTATTTGACCTGCACTGAAAACACAAAACACACTTTAAAAAAGGACTCACTCTCTTAAATGATCATCGTTTTCCTGCAAGGACACATTACACAGAGAGCACAACAACAGTGAGACACAAACCTGGTGGGCATCCTCTAAGAGCTCAACTGTCCGAGCTAGAGTGATGGTGTTTCCTAGCAGACAGAGCTTGATGAGATTTAACCCTTTCTCCACACAGCTGGCTTGCTGGCCTCGTGGGCTGGTATCTGTGGTGTGCCTCAGTTTCTCCATCTGAAAAATGGATTTTCATGCAGCGCTTTTAAAATACTGTTCTTTTCATCAGTTCTCCGTAACAGCTGAATGTTATATGGCCACCACAGCATATAGATAAACTCCGTGGGGGAACTACACACTTCCAGCTGTCCCTCTGGGAGCATCAGCACTCTATTCACCAGCCACAATTACCAATTAATGACCTACCTCCCAGAAACATCCCAGCCCATCCTAGCTTTTGCCTCACGCAGTAGCCACAGTTATATGCATCTCTTCAACTAAAATAAGGAACGGACACAACCTTTGCCCATGAATGGTATGAACTGTAGAGCCTTTGAGGTCTCTAATTGTTGTGCAACATCTTCCCATGCATTATTATTCATGTCAGTGGCTTGTGCAACTCACAGTTCCAGCTGACAGTGGGGATACAGTTTGCAAAAAGCTGCTCTCATCACAATTCACTGGCTACCCAGAACCATGAAGCAGCAGAACTCCCCAGAGCATACCAATTTCTCAAGAGATTTCCCATTTAAGTCTTCCTCACTAAGGCTAGAAATTTCAGACAAATTCCTTGAAGACTGACTCAAATTTCAGTGCTAGGCTAATAGTTTTTGGTAGTCTTCTCCGAGTGCCAAGTTTTGGAAACAGAAGATTTAATTAAAAGCTCAAGTTTTTTGTTTTTTGTTTCTTTTTCTTTCTTGTTTCTTCTTTTTTCTTTTTTCTTTTTTTTTTTTTTTGTGGTGGGAAAACCAGAATACATATCCCCTACAGACTAAGGACAACTAGCCTCCCCCAAATGCATTCAGATGGAAAAGAGAGGAAGGCTTTTTAAGCTAACATCATGACCTAAATGAACAGTTCTGCTAGGCAGGACCAGTAACTTGTCTGTGGGTTTCACAGGAGCAGCCATACTGTGCCTGGCCAGGAATCCACACTCTCCTGGCTCTGTTGGAGACAGTACTGGATGCTCATGGAAAGAGCCCAGGAATCTGCTCATGCTAAGAATTTCCCTGGCATCCTACCCCAGCTTCCAACAACCTGCAAAGTGCGGACTTCTGGAGCCATGGCTGGTTCGTGCTGAGGTTGCAACTAGTTGAAATGTCAGGGTTTCACCAGGCAGCATTAACCTGGGCAGCAAAGGAAACGTGTAGGTAGGTAGAAAGAATCAGGCACTGCAGACTCTCCCATGACCGAAGCACCAGTAAATGGACTTGCTTGGGGGCTTGCTGAATAAAGACTCAAGTAACAAAACAGACCCAGCTTAGCAAGATGTAGACCAGCTTAGAGATTTCCAGGGAGCCTGTTGTCTCTCTAAGTGATATTGATCTCCTGGAAGCTGGTCTAGGGGTGTCCTTCTCCCATGTGTAGGCAACCCATCCCACCCCATTGCCTGCTTCTGATTGCCTGCTAGTATCAGTAACGTGAGCCCATTCAGTCAGTTCAAGCGTCAACACCTTCACCAGCAGCTAAAGATGACTTCACAATCCAACTTCCCATGTAGGTGCCTAGCTGACAGGCAGTAGGAATTAGGTGCCTCATCAGAGAAGAAGCACTGGCCTGTACTTTCCTGGTCCACCTCCATTTGCTCGCTCCTACAGCTGCTGCTGTGCAACCCAGAGGTGCTGCTGTCAGAGATCCTGTCTCATGGTCTGGCTCTTCCCAGTGGTTTCACTCCTGGGAGGGTGTCCTCTGCCTCCAGGGAATTATTCAACCGGGGCATTTGGCAGTAAGTACAGGCATGGTAAAGCCTTCAGCCAGGAAATCGTAGAATCACAGAATGGTTTGGGTTGGAAGGGACCTTAAATATAATCTAGTTCCAGTCCTCCTGCCACCTTCAGTTAGACCAAGTTGCTCAAATCAGACACACACCTCAGCAAAGACAATAACAGCCTGACAACATATGCATATCCTTCAGTGTTCTGTTACTCAGAGATTTTGACTCAAGATTGGATACATCCTTTTAAAAAATATCCACCTCTAACAAGAAGATGCCCACTGGGATTGGGGCCAAAGTTGCTGGGTAACAAAGGCATGTGTTATTGCAGTGATCAGGCTAGAGTATCTTAATAATTCCCCTCTGGCTCTAAATCCTATGAAAATGGGCTTCTTGTTGATGCTGAATTCATAGAGCAGGAATTCACACTTGGGATCCTACCCAAAACAACTGCCAGCCACCACAGTGGAGCTAATCACCTCACTCTTCTTACGGTGGGAAACTCTATTTGTGCTGCTGGAAAAGGCTCTCAGGTCTTTTGCTTTGATGCTTGTTTGTTTGCCACTGGCTCTTTCTCTCATGCAGTCAATTAATCATGTCCTTTCTCCTCTGGAGACCTGCCTCAGAAAATGGTGCCACTGCTGCTCACCACTGATTCAGCGCATGGAGGGAAGGGTGGGAGAGGGTGGAATTAACCTTATCTTTTACTTCAGGTGATTCATCTGATTCGAATCTTCCTCAAGACCCCATCTTCCTCTTTATTGCTATGAGACACTCATCTTGCACACAGAGACTGCTGTCTCCAGTCTGTAATCCAGCAATGATCTGCTGGCAGGAAAAAGGAGGAAACACTGAAAAATAGAGTGAGATCATCATCACCTGAGCATCCCTGGAAAGGGACCCTGATGCTGATTGTCCCAAGACTTCCAGGGTGTGGGGTCCAACTGTGTCCTCTCCAATCACACTCAGTAAACAACTCCTCCAGGTGGTTCCAAAACTGCATTTCCAAGACTTAATCTTTGCATTTTCCATGGAGTACAGCAGGCTCCTCACAGTCCTTTAGTTATCCTCTTCTGCTACTATCTTTGTCCTCACGTAGATTTAGGTGAGAGTTTTCTCTTCCAGACCAGTTTGTCCTTTTGGCTGGCACCTGAACTTGTTTCCAGATTTCTGCTTTTTCTCTCCTGATTTCTTAGAGACATTTCTGCAACACAAAACAACTCATTGGTGGGAAAAAAAAAAAAAAAAAAGACTCTGTTGCCCAGTGCAGCATCATGGTAACATGGTGTGACAGCTCTCCATTAGAAACAGGTTTTGTGTGTGCTTGGTCCTGCCACTGTGTCCACTGAGTCAACCAAGGCTAAGAGGAACTGAACTGCATCCAAAGCACATCTAAGGTAGTTGGTAGCAGCCAGGAAGAACCATCTCCTAGATGGAGAGCAGGGCCAAAGCATCTCATGCAGGCAGAGATTTTCCCAAGCTATTGTTCCCAGTTTATAGCATGAATATGTAGAGGCTTCCCATAAAGAGGCAACAGCTGTCAGACATCTCTCTGTAAATCTGCCTGGGTGACTCTGTTTTCAAAACTGAGGTCTCCAGGCAGGTTTATGAGATACCACCTGTGTGATTAACAAGTCCTGAGGACCACTGTGCAGGTGCAGCGAGCAGGAGAGAAGTGGGGCTAGGAGCCCCAGCCCAGCCAGAGCCCTGCCATCAGCCACGCCAGCCTGGACTTCAGGCTCTGCTCTCTGCTCTGGTGCACAGTGAGAGCTTCAGACTCCAAAATTCCAGAAAGATGATGCATTAATAGAAAGCATCATCAGGTTTCCAACAGGGGTGAAAGCTGGAGCTGCACAAGCATGGGTCTCTTTTCTGACCCATCCTTTTGGCTGGGCTCAGCTGTATCTCTTCATCAGCTCTCTCCTTAGAAGAAAAAATTAGCCTCAGTACAGGTATGGGAGACAGAATTTGTGGACCTTTCTTTTTTTCTACTGTTTTTCACATTAAATCATGACTACAAACAACACAGATATTCAGGATTTCTTGTACCCAAAGAAAAGGTACCTCTGGCTCTAGGAATGGATAACCCATCCCTTTAAAAACTGTTCACGTGCCTTACAGAAGATGTATTTTGCACAGCTACTTTGCAAAGGGGTTGACATTTGTTTTCCTCAAGGAAAAAAGAGGCAGAATGATTTTCTTAGTTCCTGATGGTTGAGTTCTTTACCCATGAATGGGAACAAGGTATCTAAAGTCATCACTTAGTGGTTTTATTTTAATATCTCAAATAACAGCACTAGATGTCACATGAATGACAGTTTTTCCACTGCAACAGGTTGCCCAGAGACATGGTAGAAACCCCATTCTTGGAAATTTTCCAGGTCAGGTTGGATGGGGCTCTCATCTAGTTGAAGATGTCCCTGCTCAGTGAAGGATCTAAAGATCCCTTCCAACTCAAACCAGCTGATGATTCTATGATTTTGTTCCTCATTGGTTTTGGTCACAGGGTTATTCACAGCCGCTATCTGGGAACTCCGGATGCAGCATTACGTTAACCTTGATAGCGAGATGTTTCAGACAGTTGAAGACAACACATCATGCAAGTGAAACATCAGGCAAGCAGCTTTCCTAAGACTGGCATGAGGAACACCGCTTTCCTTCAGAAATTCCCATAAGCACTTCCATCCCTAGAGATCAAAACTGTACAGCTAACCATAGGCTGATGTACACGTTGTCTCCCCAAGATGACCATCCACTCAAAGAAGCAGTCACAGCCCCCAGTGCAGTGACTTGGATGAGGAACTATTTGGCAGCAACAGCCCAGAGGTCATCCCCCAACTCATAATAAGCTCTGTGAAAAATGGGAAACCACAAATGAGTGTTATTATTAGAGAAAATACCTTCCTCCTCCTAGAGACTGGGATTAATTTTCTGTAACTTCGCAAACACCCTGCAGAAGGGTTACACTGACTGCATTCACTTTTAAACACCAAAGACTTTTAAAACAAAGACTGTCTTCACTAGTTTATACTAATAATGAAATAAATCAGAGTTATATTAACAATCATTCACCAGTGCCTTCCTCCACAAACTTCAACGTCTAATGTTTCTACCCTGTGAATAATAAAGGTCCTGTTACCTTTTTCACTTAAAATCAACATCCTGCATATGCTATGAAGGTTTCACTTCACAATTATTAGAGCATCTCAGAAACAGCCATCATCCCTTTGAATTCTTCTTGCTCTGGAAATACTTGTTCTGCTTTTCATTACATCATTACATTTGCTATTCTTTTAGGTTAAAAAGAGGCACACTCCATTGATAAATGATAATACTTGTACTTTTCTTACTCCCAGCACTTCGCAAAAAATATACCCAGTAATTCAGGTATCCCAAGCATGACATGTGGCTCAGAAGAAGGTATAGAGGCTCGGCAGACCATCCTTTAGCTGTGCCTGTAAGGAGCTCAACCAACCAATTACAAGGCCAGCTCAGATATGGGACATCCCTCTGTGTAGTCACAGTTTGGTAGTGTCATTATTAACACAAGCTGAGTGAGCCACACACCACCAAGGGCTGAACTGTTCCACCTGGATAAAGATTTCCCTAAGATTTTTTGTATCTTTCATCTGCTCTTTTCTGTTCATCTTGGACACAATTCCCAGCTGTGATGATGAGCTGCACAGCCTAACATTGGATTAGCAGCAGTGACACAGTGGATTTGTACTTTGGAGTCATCTAACTTGAAAGCAAAGCATCTGGTCCTTTCTACATCTGTTCTTTGTCCAGACCAAGGACTGACTGCCTTTAATAAGCAATTAAATATGACAGAATCATGCTCAAACTAAATTCCCAGGAAAGGAAAAAAAAAATTTTTAAATTCCGTTTTGCCAGAACTAGAAGATTTTGCTGACTATACTGAAAAAGTCATTGGGAAGTTTCCCCAAGCTGAGTTTGAAATAAGGCCAATGGGACAAGAAGGGAAGAGAAAAATCTACCTCCAAAATAACCTCATGAGACCTTGTTATCATTGAGATACAGGCACAGGCTGACAGCTCTCAGCTGCTAAGACACTGAAGAAAAAACCCTACAGTGGAAATATTCCCTGAAAGCAGATTTGTACCCAAAATCCTGTGAAATAGGCAACATTGCAGAGTCTGCTATGGGTGGATTTGTTGAGATGACAGAGAAATGGAAACAGGGCTGAGGAAGGTAGCTCCCAGAAAGAATAACAGAAATTATAAAGGACAACACAGATATCTAGACCTGGAAGAATTCAAACCTAGACGACCACGGCTCCTTTGCCTATTGTAGACATAAACCCAGGACAAAGTTTCCAGCTCACGAATTTCCTTTCACTAGACTCCACCAATTAAAATTTATCTCCAGCCTAATGTTATTTCTGGATCCCACTGGGTCCGAAGAGGTTTTGGGGGAATGGTGGTTGGGCAAATCTTGAAATTACAGCAATGTGTCATAATGAAGATCACCTCCATGCAGTGTGGTACCCGTGCTACCTCCTTCATCCACATCAAGTGCAAAATATGCCTGATTAGTTTTACATTCCCGTCCTCTCTGATGGTCAGAGTTGCAGACACACTGGGAGTGCAACAGGTCTGAAGTTGTGGTAACGGTTGTTCATATGAGGGATGGGAACCTCAGTTTCTCTTCTGAGGCCTGACCTCTTTCATAGCTGGCTTTCTAAGGGGAAATCTTTTCTTGCTTTTCTCTCTTTCTTCCCCTACCCTCCCCCCTTCTGCTTTGTCCAGAGCCTCTCTAAGAGAGCCAAATTCCCCTTGAACATGCTGAAAGTAGGCTTGCTGGAACATCTGCTCTCCATCTGTGGAGCCAGACATATCCCCAGGCAACACTATTAGCAGTGATGGATCTGGAAAGGAACATTAAGCACTGAAGAAGCATCTGCTGAGAAAGAGGAACCCAGCACATTAAACTAACCATGTTATTTGCTAAGTCTCCTTGTTTCTGCCCATTGCTCCCAGTGGACAACAACCCTCTCCTCCAGAGCCCTGTTCAGGAACAGACCTGCTGTCCTCTTGCTGATTTTGGTATTTTATAGTATCTTACATTTGTGCCTAAGGCACAACCAATAAGCACTGCCAAGTGCTCTGTTGAACAGTGACTGGAGAGCTGTAGAAGCATCTCAAAGAGAACCCGAAAGCACCTACCGGAGGCCGACAGTGCAGCAGCAGTGCTGCAGAGGTGTTTGGGTAGAGGTGCTGCAGTGTGCGGAGGTAGGAGACTCAAGCAGGAAGGCTTTTTTCCTGCCTGGTATTTGGCAGAGCTGAGCCCAAATCTGCTTGCAGGGGTGTAGAGAAGGGACTGCTGGGATCAGAGACGCAGCCCCATTGCTAAGCACGGGGACTGTACTAAGTTGTTTCTTTTGGAAACACTGTACGTGACACTGGGAAATACAGTGACATGATTTAAAGGGAACAATTGCAGATAAACTCCGCATCGACCGGCCCACGTTCAAGTCTCAGCTCTGCCACCTGTGACCCCTCCTGCCCTGTAGCCAGCTGCCATGTCCCTTGTTGGGATTCACCTGGAGCAGAAGTCGTTTGTCACTACAGACTTTCACAATACCAATATTGCGGGTTTGGGGATGTTGGTATCATGACAAAGTACTTTGTACGAACCTAGTACAAAATTTGTGCCCTGAGCAGAGCAGAGAAAGCAAGACACATTATTTAACCGCTATTTGCCCTGTGTTGTCACACTTGGTATTCTCCTTTGACAAGAAAATTGACACATAATATATTTCTTTTTCAATTTGTATAAGAAGAAAAAGAAGATAGTCCTACTGTTTCATATATCGCAGCCTTCTTGCATCTAGTCTTTGCAAAAATCGGTCCTGCAGCCTGTTTTTCTGTTGCCTTAAACTTCCTGGAGCGGGTAGAACTGCCACAAGGTCACTAAGATGAGTCATTAATAGCCTATGTCTTGTCTTTAAATAAATCCCTTTATTCACAGGGCAAAACTACCAGGACTTCATCCTGAGTCATTGTTAGATGGAGGACCTGATCATCCTTTTGGATCCATTGAAAATGCAGGTCATTTTCTGCTCTTGGATCTTCAGCTGAAGCTATTGAGACCTGTGCTTTCAGCTGTCCTATCATGGAGCTGTTTGTGGCTCATAAACTCCACAGGAGACATCTCTTGATACTTCACACAGCAGCAGGACATGAGTCTGTGCAGGAAGTCAAGCATTTAATTTAGTGTCTTGATAAAATTTCTTTATGATACGCCTCAGGAAAGGCATTTGGGCTTTCTTTAACTGTAAAGGTTTCCATTCCATTCATTGAAGTCCTTAAAATACCACTTAAACTACTTTTAAATGCATTTAAACATTGGCTTACGTATTGTGGAAATCAGAGAGGCTGATGCACCCAGTTATATTATGCACTTGCTTTAAATGTCTGGTTGTGCTTGACACCTTCCGCTCCATTTGTCCAGCATCACAGGGATGCTGGACACCTGCTACTCTCCCAATTTCCAGCACTTCTCATGATGTGACCCACCCGGTCCTCTATTCTAGGACTGCACCTATTGTGGTTATTCCAGCTGCTGTTATTTTCCAGTGCTTAGTGTGGAATGAGAAAAGCACTGAATGTCCGCATTGCCCACAAAATGTGTAATTTAAGTGTGTATCGGAGAAGGCAGTAACCAAGTGAGATGGTGTTGGGTTTTTTAATATGAGGTACCACTGTCTTCCACTTTAACACAGCAGTGTATTCCACATCCTTATCCCAATCATCCTCTCGCTAGAAGTGCGGAAGATGCTGCACTAGCTTCTGCTGTCAGAGGGCAGAACCATGTGTTTCTGACAGCATTATAATAGTGTTTTGTTTGTCCAGCCATAGGAGAGCTATGAGGCTATTAACACTTTACCAAAAAGATAAAGGACTGCATTTTGTTTCTTCCTCCAACCACTCCTAACCAAAACCAACAGCAATAACAACAAAATCCCTGTGTGAACCCTACTCTAAACAGCAAGTGGAAAGGTTGAACTTGTGGAAGAACTCAATAACAGTTTCAATGAATTTTCTGGGAGAAAGTCAATAGAAAGGTCATTCTCTCTTGTAACATTCATTCATATTTTGTAGTCATGAGCTAATAAAGAGAGGAGCACGTGTACTAACCAGTTTCGAGTGGAGAAGAATAGGATCATTCCCCCGCTGAGGAGCCGTTAAGTATTTAAATCGTGAATTCCACCTGGATTTGCAACTGCAAAACTTTTCGCAGTAGTCTTCCTCAAGGACACAGCCAGGACTCACTGGCCCTGGTTTTTTGGGTTGGGAGTTATTAATGAATCTCATTTTCCTGATAGTCTGAAGTTACAAATATTTCCATTAGCCTGCTTCAGAGTGTCAGGTGAGAAGATGGAGGAACTTTGTTACGGCTTCGAGCAGGAAGACTCCACTCCTGAATTTCTCTTCTGGGACCAGGCAGATCCCAACGCTCAGCTGGACAACTTCCTGCTGGACTGCTCCTCCCTGGCAGACCAGTTCTGCCCTTGGCCCTTCCCGGGGGAGGCGGCGGGCGGAGCGGAGGGTGCTG
>NW_010389175.1:0-1463 GCF_000710305.1 Buceros rhinoceros silvestris
ACAAGCCCATTCAACCACAGCACTCAGAGCCCCTCCTCCTTGGTACCACTACACAGGAGAGTCCTGCCCAGGATGGCTCACAGTCCTCAGATAAACGGTGTTTAACCAAACAAGCCAGCTTTCGGAAACAGAGGGATGGTGTCCCCTCCTCTGAACAGAGCACTGGGAGCAGCAGTCTGCTGGAGCCTGGGATCAGGACCCCAGGAATTCCAACTCTCCTGCTCGTACCACCCTGCTCTGGGACGGGCAGCAGCTGGTGTGAAGGGATCAGCACCGCAGGCCTGTGCAGGTGAGACTGTTGCTCCTGCACAGCAAAGATGAAACTCTCACTGTGTCTGTGGGGAAGGAGGTTTTTGCCAGCACAGGCGTGTCTGCCAAAGATCGCAGCAGTCCACATGCAGTCCTCCTGCTTCTCTAAGGATTAATCTCAGCTGCTTTAAGAGGAAGATGGAGATCTGAAGAACATGAAGCTGCAATGGGTTGTATGAAAATGGGCAGCTGGGTTGAAGAACGAAACCAGCAGTGTCTCAGCTAAGGGAAATGCTATCAGATGAGCACAACCTTATCAGACACCAGAGAATCCCCTTCATTAGGAAAACCCATGATCCTTCCCTGCAGCACCTCACCACACCTCTAACTGCCTCCACCTTCAAGTATTGCCTAAAATTTCCTTTCAGTGTTCAGGCAAAGCCACCTCGCCGTAATAACACTAAGTGCTCCTCTGATAACCCTAGATGTGATTCTTTCCGAGATTCACTGCTCGCTGGAGAGTTTACTTTGATATGTTTCTCTTGGGTAGCAAAGAACAATGACACTATTGTCCCCAAAACAGGGTGTAGTCACAAGTTCAAGAGCAAACTATTGCTGGAGCTTGACTTTTCCCCTCAAAAAAGGGCGCTGCCCTTATTCCTTTCATATTTATAAAAAAATCAGTGTTCTGCAGCATGACAAACGCTTTGGAACTGAGCGGTCAGCAGAGCCAGCTCAAAACCTGACCCAAATCCAGGAGGAGACAAAGGGGCACAAATTTCATGGGTGCTTAAACCACTCGGGAGCCCACGGTTAGTTTTAGGGCAGCTTGGAGAAAAGCAGCCTGAGTCCCAACAGCCAATTACGATCCCATCTAATTTGAGGGCAGCTGGGCACCAAACTGTCTGTTTGGGTTGTTCAGGTACGGCTGGGTTACATTCACGTTGGTGTTTTGGAAAGTTTCCTCCTTAGACAGTAGTGGTGGATCTCACTTGTTAAACTCAATGGAGACGCTTACAGCTATGGCCTCCCCCCCGCCTCACCCCCTGTTCCTCCAAACCCATAAAAGAGGTGCCTCCAGCTCACCTCCTGCCTGGGGTCTCTGCACAGTGGTGGAGAGATCGTCCTTCTCCGTGGGCCGCGTTTCCATCGCCAGCTCGTCGGCTGACAGCAGCGGGTGGCTGGGCGTGCTGCAACAAGGGCCCCTCTCGCCC
>NW_010389175.1:1515-6739 GCF_000710305.1 Buceros rhinoceros silvestris
TGCTGAACCATGGCACCATCCGCTCCTTGTAGAGCAAGAAGAACACCGCGATGGGGACCGGCAGCTGGGGAGCAACAGAGAGGGACAGGTAAACACGACGAGCCTCCCACAAAAGAGAGTCCAGTTCCCCCATCACAACAGCCTTTTACAGGAAGCTGCACTCAGCATCTGCAATAAATGTGCCTGAATGAACCTCCAAGAAGCAAGGAGAGAGACTGGCAAAGGGGTGAGGAGCCACTGCAGGCGGGATGGAGGCTTGTTTGGAGAGAAAGTAGGGAGGGGAATCAAAAAAGCAAGTTGGGAGCAAAGAGTCAAGATCCAGAACATGGCCAGAGCATCTCCTGCCAGTCCCCATGAGGTGCTGGATGGGCTGGGGACCATTCACCTGGGACAGGGACACAAGGCACCTAACCACAAACCTCATGAAGCACTGTACTGGCCCTTCCAAGTGTTCCGATTTCCAAGCGTTTGGCCACTTCTGCCTAAGGAACGAAATACTAAAGTGGCTTTTGCCTGTGGGGAGCAGAGTTTTAACGTGAGACTTTCTGTGGCTGAAATTCTTTTGTGAGGGAAGAGCGACCTGCTCCAAGACCTGCTCTGCCCATCTCCAACCATTAGCAGAGGCTGCCCAGCATCTCATAAGAGATGAGCTCCTGGTTCCCAGGCCAACAGCAGCAGCTACAGCCGCGACAGCCGAGCGGCTTCAAACAGCCCCTGGGTACAGCCTGGGCGGAGGGAACCAGGACCCAAGAGGCACTCCCCCCGGCCCAGCCGAGCGTCTTCAACCAGCCCCTGGGTACAGCCTGGGCTGAGGGATCCAGGACCAAAGAGGCGCGAGTCTCCAGCCACTGCCCTCTCAGCTGTGGCTGCCTCGGAGCTCCCCGCACACCCAGGGATGCTGCTGCCCTGGCTCCCAGCATGTGACAGTCGCACCAGCACCGTTCCCTGCTAATGCACCCAGGTACCGTGGGCTCGTACCTGCCCACCAGAGCCGTCATGCGGTGGCAGCAGCATCGGGGCCCCTGGCACTGTGTTCCCTCGCTGCCATGTGCCTGGGGACGAGCCCACTCCCTGCACACACCCACGACTTGGTGGTGCCTCCAAAGCCCAGAGGGACTTGCCTTTCTTCTTTTTTTTTTTTTTTTTTGAGAGAAAACCCAGAGAGAAGCAAACGAAGCTGGGTCTGCCCCTCGCCAGCCCCCCCTTCTCCTCCCGTCACAGCCAAGTGGTGTTTATTCTGCAACAAACCAGGGGAGAAAGCCAGGAAATCCTAAGTGACAGCTCACTCTCCAGCCACCCAGCGCTTGTTTGCTACATGTCTGTGAGCAAGTGTGAGCTCTAGCTCCAAATTTCCTGCCTTTTGTTGGCTCATGGTATGATTTAAACGTATGGAGAAATCCCCCCACACCCCATGTCTCGTCTGAATTCGTTTATGAGGACTTCATTGTTCTGGGAACAATGGGAATAGGAACAGTTAGTTCGGTCCCATGGAAGAAAAATGCATTTGCTTGATAGTTCTAATCCTTCCGGAGGTCAGGACCAGATTTTATTCTTCTAAATTGCAGATGTTGCAAAAAAAATACCCAGGCAGAGGGACTGGCTGTACAGATAACGCGTCTGGGCACTTCCAGCCTTAAGGAGTAGAAAAGGGCTCAAGCTCAGGACCCCACTGATTCCCAGTCAAACCATAGGCATATCCCTGCTCCCCAGATCCTCATCTCTAAAGCAAGCAGGTCCCTTTTGCTTTATCCAGCCTGTACCACCTTGAAGCTGGCAGCACCTCAGGGGCATGAGTGCTCTGAGCCCACCAGCTGCTCGCTGCTGGCCAGTGATGGCTGGTTCTGGTAGGAAATGCCCAAAAGCTGAAGTCTCACCTGCCGTCAAACACATCCCTCACCCATGGGCTGTGCCGACACCAAAGCGAGCTCAGGAAAGTGGGGAAAAGCGAAGAATCAGGCTCAAGAGAAAGCAGGTTCCCAGGGCTCTGTCCTGAGCCAGCCCTGTGTCCTGCTCACCAGCCAGTGGGACAGTCACCTGTGGTCCCCTGTCCCACAGGAGGGGCTGGCCATAAACCTGGCTGTGTACAGGGGATGGAGCATCCATGGAGCAGTTCAATTACTGCAGACAGATGGAGAAGAGCAAACAGAGCCAAACACCAGAGCCTGCCCCGGCAGGTTTCACCAAGCAAAGGGACAAATCCATGGCAGAGGAGCTGCCTACCCCAACCACAGGACAAGGACAGCTTGAGGACTGTCCCTTCTACTACCCCCAGGAGCTGCCAGGTGCTGAGCCCCTTTCCCCATCCCCAGCTCCCATATGCCCTAGCTGCAGAGGCTGGCTGGTGATGATGAGCCTCACTGGCTGCTGGAGCCAGGACACATGCCAAGGCACACAGGGACAGGGCCATCGTGCCACTCAGCTCCTAAAGCAGCTTCAGTTTTTCTCTACACCTCAGCTGCCCGGGCTGCTTGGCACGAGGCAGAGCCACCACAGCCTTTCCTCCCCCCAGGGAGCCCAGACAGCGAGAACCAGAGGTGAGCTGCAGCCCCTGCAACAAGAACACTGGTCCTTGAAGCACTGCCCTGCTGGACACGTCCAGCCCCCAGCTCTGCCCAGCCCTCCCCCTTGAGCAGGGGCAATACCCGTTTGCTCACAGGCTTTCCTCCAGGCCAACTCTGCTTTGCCTTTTTCAGCGGAAGGCATTTCTCTTTCCGGGGGGAGAAGGGGCATCGAGCACAGGCAGGACCCCGCTGCTGAGACACAGCGCTCCGGCTCCAATCGCCAAACACCCGGGGAGGGCGTTCCTCTCCCTGGCAGCTTTTAACCACAATTATAAACTCAACTAGCGGCTGCGTCAGGCAGTCCAGCCTGGGTATAATCCAGGCTCCTTCTTTCCAGCTCCTGTTTCGGTCTCTTCCCCCAGGAGCACAGGACGGTTCCCTGCTATTGTGTCCCAGCTACTTTTAAGCAACCTAAGCACAATGGAGCGTCCCACGCTTCCCCTGGGAAACCACCTTCCGGACAAACACATCCCTCTCAGAGGAACATTTTCCTGATTTCCAGCCCCTTGGAACAGGCTGGATGGTGAAATTTCCGTTCTGTGGGATACTGAATTTTAAAATATGTTTTTGTTCCAAATCTGGATGAAAAGCCAAAATTTTCTCTTAGAATGAAGAATTTTGGCTGGGAGTCATCCCAGCACTTCGTTTTGATAATGCTGAACCACTTAGTTTTACTGGAGCAAAACCATTTTGCTCCAATAACATTGGAACAACTATTCTGTCAGCTTTGCACGCCGCATTTACGCCAAAGTCAAATTGAGACATTTCCACTTGAAACAAAGCAAGAAATGGAAATGAATCACTGCAGCTTGTGTCTTGTCAGAATACACACAGCGCTGCGAAAACTGGGCTGGAAACGGGGGTCTGACCATTTTGTAGCAGAGTCACTGCTCCCGGTTTCCATGTCTATAGCTTACTCATTTCATCCGCTGCCCTGGGGTTTTAAAGACTCATTATCATCACCTTTCTCTGGCGTTTACACCTTAATAAGGGTCAGCAGTTGTGAAGCCTGGCTGCTCCCAGCACCTCCAGCCAGTGGGCTGGGTTATCGAGTTCAAAGAAGGAACCGAGCGCAGCTTTGGGAAAGACAATAGCAGCTTGGCTCTGGCGAGGGGAGGAGCTCCAGAGCGGTGTGTGCAGCGTGCATCCGAGCCCCTGCTCCTCTCACCTGCATTACCAACCCTCACCCCAAACCCCAGCAGCCTCCAGCCCCCGGGACTCCCTGCCCAGCTCCTGGTGACCCTGCCCAGCATGCGCACACACGGGCAAACCAAACAGCAGCGGTGCAGGAGCCCAGCTCACGATCCACTGGGCACAGCCTGGGGTACCACCCTGCTCCCGGGATGTCCACGGGACACTGCTGGGAACAGAGAGGGTGGCTGCCAGACCCCTCCCAGCAGCGCTCCAGATATCAGACACACCGTCGTGTTCACAGCAGATATTAAACGCTGCCTTCAAAACTAAATTAGTTTGCTCAGGATTGACTGGCAAAAATAGATAATGCTCCGGTGTAATTAAAAGCTCATTTCCCATGGCATATGCAGCCAGAGGTAATTAAAGCTGCCTTCTCCCGGGCAGGGAGCATTCTTCTAGCTACTTCTGCAAAGAAACCCATCACGGCACCTTGTCCCACTTTTGGGGTTGCCTGTTCTCCTCCTCACATCAGCAAGCCTTGGGCTCATGAAAGCCTCTGGATCATGGGGTGTGTTTTAGTCCTTCACAAACGGGATGAAAAAGAGCAACCTGTCCCTTTGTCTAGCGCAGAGGGAGCGGTGGAAGATCAGGGGCTGCTCCCTGGCCTGGGACAGGGAGAAGGAGCACCTCATGTTGGGGCAGAATGACAGTGGCTAAACTTGCCCAGGGAAGGGACAGCAGGTACGGGGGCTGCAGGGCAGGACAGGACCCTCCGCTTCTACTACAGGAGGTGTCCAGGTGAGCGAAGTGAACACCAGCTTGGCAGCCCCTGCCCTGGCACAGCTTTATGAACCTCACGGCAAGGGCTATGCAGGCTGGGCTCAGCTCTGCTCCCGGGGGTACCCCGGCACCCTGCCAGCAGCAGCTCCCGCGCCCAGGGCAAAGCCAGGCACTGGGCTTGGGGCAGAGCTGCCTGCACCATCAGTCCCAGCACTCGCAGTACCACTCGGCTGCACCGCACGTGCTGCCGCTCTTATCGCTCCACATCTACATGGACAACTACAGGCACGCTGGCGGGGCTCCTGCCACCAGGGAAACACCAGCAGCAGCTCGGCGACCTCTGCTGCCCAGGGACTGGGGATGGGCACAGCCCAGCAAGGCTGAGCAAGGGACCAGCTGCACTTTAGTCACGCTGGGTTCTGGTGTTAACGGGGGTGTCAGGAACAGGGCTACTTCAAATCATCTGCTGCACATCACCAGGGAAACCCTACAAATAGGCAGAGACACCCCATCAAGCTTCCAGCCCCAGTAACACCATCCCCAGCTCCTCCCCAAACTGACCAGAGGACCTTGTGGCTCTGGGTGTAGTCCACCAGTATAACTCCTGCCCTGGGAGATGCTGGAGGTACAACCCGTTTCCAGAGAGATCAGACAAGTCCTCACAGGACGGTACATGGACCCTACCACATCCGAGAGCGCAGTGACGGCTGGCTCAGCTTCAGAGTCCAGCCCCCCTGCCCCCCGCACCC
>NW_010389175.1:6828-7628 GCF_000710305.1 Buceros rhinoceros silvestris
TACCCCATCCGAGAGCGCAGGGACGGCTGGCTCAGCTTCAGAGTCCAGCCCTCCTGCCCCAGGCACCTGTTGGAAACTGGCAAAAAACCAACCATCCTCACGCGTCCTTCCGTCACTGGGACCACTTAACAGGCACCAACACCCCCAAACGCCACAGTCATCTGCAAAGCCCAGAAGCAAGGATGTCCCCAGCAACAGCTCAGGCCACCTCGGCTGCAGCACTTACGTTGATGAGGGCCATGATCCAGAAGGCATAGGAGACGCGCGTGACCACCATGCCCTTCATTGGCAGGTCGAAATGAGACAGGTTGCCTGGGTGGTGTGGGACCAGGGACTTGCGGATGTGAGGGAGGTTGCTGGAGGCATTGGCCGTGGAGTTTGAGAGGATGCAGTTGGTGTCCGAGAGGAAGGGGTCAGCTATCAGTGGGCTTAGCAGCGCTCCAAAGCCCACAAAGAAATGAAGGGCCTGCAAGAGATGAGACACACAACTAGACGAGGGGAGTTACTACTCACCTCTGCAGGGGCCAAGAGCCTCACTCCTCTTCCTCAGAGGAGGAAGCACGACCAGAAAGGCGACACAGGCTCCACACTCACCTGCAGGAAGATGGCTGAGTCCTTCTGGTAGATCTTGACCAACTGCATGTTGGAGATGGTGTCGATGCAACCCATGGCCAGTCCTGCCACAGCCATGACCACAGCCAGGACCACCACATTGTGGCACAGAGGGATGATGGCAAAGACCAAGGAGATTGCCAGTGACGAGGCAAAGAGTGCAAACAAGGACTGAGCCAACCTGAGAC
>NW_010389175.1:7817-8311 GCF_000710305.1 Buceros rhinoceros silvestris
CATCCAATCCACAGGCCTGCCTCCCGGTCAGCCGGTGGTGTAGGCAGGAGATGCACCCCCAGGCCATAGCTCCAGCATAATGCAGCTCCAGCACGTGCTCTTCTGACAAGGGAGATGCTACACACCCTGCACCTCCATGTCACAGCCATAGCCAGCCCAGGGCACTGCCACCTCCTGCACAGAGGGTGATGCCTCCAACAGGCAGATCTTCCACCCAGCTTTCACGGAGAGGAGTGACTACCCCTTCAACCCATGTTCTGCGCATTTCAAGGTGGATTAAGTCTTGAGAACCTTCTCTGAGATTCTTCCTTTGTTAACTGGACAGATCTGGGAAAGGAAAGGGACATGGGTATGTGCAGGCGAGGCCACATGACGACTTTGGAGCAGCTCCAGAGCATTTCTCGTGCAGGGCCATATCCCATGAGCGGGCATGAGAGCTGCTGGGCAACCTCAGCTCCCAGCAGGGAGAGCGCTGCTGGCATCCACATCACCAT
>NW_010389175.1:8461-12486 GCF_000710305.1 Buceros rhinoceros silvestris
CCTGCCTGCACATCCTGTCCTGCCTCACAGGGAGCACTGGGGAGCCGCTCCAGTTCCCTCTCCATGTCCTGCGTCTCCACTCTGGCAGCACCACGGGGCGGGATGCAGCACCACCGCCATTCCCAGTGCTGGAGGCCACTTCCCAACCTGTGTGGTCCATCAGAGAAACCCGAGGGATGCGCGTGGCAGAGGCAGAGCTGGTGCATTACGTCTGGAGGCTGGCAGCAGTGCAGGCAGGCCCCGGTGCTCGGCGCAAGCCGAGTGTTAGCCAGCTCGCTGGAGAACAGCCCCCGGGCTGGCACCGCGCTGCACCGGAGCTGCCAACTCGAAAGGCAGGAAGGAAGGAAGGATGGAAGCAGGAACCAGACAGCGAAGCACTGGAACTAGCAGAAAGATGGGACGGAAAAGTCACAGCAGAGAGCGAGTAGCACAGGCACGTCCCCTCCCCACACTGGGTAGAAGCCCCTTGCAATGGCCAACAGCTCGTTAGCAATCGGGGTCTGGCGCTGGGGGACACGGGGCACAGCCGCCTGTCCACAGCAAAGGGCTGGCGACGCACAGGGACAGCCCCAGCACAGACACATAACCGGAACACTTCTGCTTTCTGCTCTGCCCAGCGAGGGAGGAGAAGGCTACGAGGAGGCGCAGCCGAGAGCTACCAGCCCTCCTGCCCTGACTGCTCGTCCAAAAGGGCCCAGCCTTGGCTATGTCACCGTGTTTCTGCATGGCCCTCGTTCATCTGCGCACCCAGAGTGCCTCAGCCCTCCACATCCTGCTTGTTGCTTACACTGCGCTTCAACAGTGCCAGGGAGAAAAACGGGACGAGGGCACGTCCTCTTTATTCTCCTGCCCAGCTGCGCCAGAGCCTCGGGTGCTCCCATCTCCCAGCCCAGCCCCGCTCACCCATCAGCCAGACCACGCTGGAGGAGCCGGCGTTTTGCAAAGCTGTAACTCCTGATCTTCCTCCGACAGCAGAATGGGGAGCCAGCGTGGGATTTCTGGGGGAGGGCGGGAGCGAAAAGAGATGTGCACAGTCACAGCAGGAAAATCAACCAGCAAATGAGAGAGAAGCAGCTTTGAGCCTGGAGAGACAAGGCAGCACTCTCCAGGGCACAGCAGCAGGGAGAGAGGCAGAGGCACCAGCAGCTGGTGAATCCAAGGCCGGGAGTGGTGGGGAAATGGGGAATGGTGCACTGAGCCACCCCAGGAACGCCTCTTCTCTCCTGCAGCCCCAGCAAAACACAGCACCGCTCGTGCGTGACTAGGGAGCACATCCATTACTAGAGTTAAACATTAATTGCAGATGATGCTTTTTAAGACAGAACAAAGAGATCACCTCGCTTTTCCCCAGTGAGCAAAAATTCCTGCCTCCAGCCATAAGATGCTAGTAACACAACTGCACCCTGTGGCAAACACTGGCCGCTCCATGCCCCTTCCCCTGGCTCCAGCATTAGTAGGGACCAAGGAATCTCTGGCTTCCCATGCCAGATGTCCAAGATGAAGATGAAGGACAGTGCTCAGCACCAATCAACCAGCTGGGGATTTTTTTTTAAGCAAATCTCTCTAAAAGCATCCTAAAACCAGGTGCACCATGACATTCAGAGGGGGTCTGAACCCTGTGTCTTGATGATGCAAAACCAATGCACTCCTCCAAAGGGCTTAAAAGCATCCCTGATGTTACACCATGGTCTGGTTTCTGACATCACTGCCCTCCCCATCACTCACTGGTCCCCACAAGCTGCACCCAGGACAGGCTCTGCCTCAGCAGCACGTGAAACAAGTCTCGTAATGTCATGGGCCCTGTTTCAGAGGATGTCTTGGCTCCATCACGAGGCTTGAGAGAAGGTCTGCAGCTCCCTCCGAAAGCTTTCAGCTGGTGTCCTCCATAGGAGTGGGATGGTTAAGGCTACCCCGCAGTCACAGCCGGCTTCCACACTGCATATAGAACCCCCAGGTTGGTGTTCCTGTGGCAGCCAGCACCCTTCAACTGAAAATATGTTTTTCTTCCACCACAGGGAACATTTTCTAAGTCACTCACATAAAGAAAAAAAAACTATGATAAGGCTAATTCAGACTCGCAAACCTGGTAATTAAAACCGCAAAGGCCTAAGGGGACGAGGAGAGGCCACGGAGGAAGAAAGCAGCATGGATTATCCCCCATCTGCTTTCAGGTACCCTTGTCTCCCACAGGAAGCACCGGCCAGGCCTGGGGAGCATCACCCCCCGCCAAGGAGTTCATGCTTGAGTCACCACTCTCTGCACTGACAGCAACAACCAGCTTGACTTTCCTTTGTGGTGCAAAGTGTCCTGCGTGCACCAGCCACGTGCTCGAATGGAACCCTCCAGAAGATGGGAGTCTGAAGGGCAGGGAGAGGACAGGTCACCCCCTGCAGCTGGAGTGCTGTGACATGCCCAGGGGTGAAGACGAAAGGACGGGGAGAGGGGCCCATCTCATCAGCCCTCTGGGTCCCAGTGGGGATCGCTCCTTTGAGCGGAGCCTGCTCAGGGCTCCAATGCTGCAGCAGAGCCACCAGCCACCTCCTCTCCTCTGCTAACACCAGCAGGACTAGCTCAGGGCTGACCCCAACGCAGGAGCAAAAGCAAAAAACCCCGGAGGACACAAAATGCAGTTTCTGAATTTAAAAAGGAAAAATAAACTGGGGCACAGGTGCTCAGTTACTCTGGTGCTTCTGTCAAACGTGCAGCACAGCGGTGCAGGGGGAGCGTGACTCTAACTTTACAGCACGAGCTTAAAACCCAGCAAAACGGGGCAGGCAAAGGGAAGCGAGAGGCAGAGCAGAGGGTGCACAGAGCTCCCAGTGCCAGGTGCCCAGGGGTGGATTTACCAAAGAGCTTGAGCTCCCACTTGGGTTTCTGAGTCTAGGCAGGACTTTGAGTCCTCTCAGCGTTGCCACCCCAGCGCTGTGGCTGGGTTTGCACTCACACATCAGGCACTTCTGACTATCCAGGCCAGGTAGCCTCAAAGCAGAATGTGCTTCACAAAGGTGCCCAGGGCTGCTTACAGAGGGCATCAGCTGCTGCCAGGGCTGTCTTTGCTCAAGGAACCTCTGCCAAGGCCACGACAGCACTAGGGTTTGCGCCAGGGCACGCATTCTGCCTAAACCCCAACGTCACTCATGCAAATGCCCTCTAAAAGCCGTCTTCTGAAGCAGAGCTTGTCATTATGCCCTAGCACACCCCAAGCATGAGCTGCCAGATCGTGAACCTGAGCGGGGGGTTGACCACGTGCCTTGCAGCTACGTGGGGAGCTGCTCTTCCCCCAGCTCTGCCTTTGCACCTCAAGCCAGGGAAGGGACCGCACAGCAAAGCTGGGTCCCCAGCACAGAGCACCGCAGGCAGCAATAGCCTTTCTGCCATTGCGAGTTTCCCTGAGTGATGAAAACTTTCTCATTCCTTGAAATCTCACACAAGAGGGAATTCTGGAGCGAGTTCTGGCAGTCTCAGCTCACTCCAAGTTACGGGAGGGACAGATGCCATCATTATGTTCTGTCCTCCCAGTGCTCCAGGACTCCAAGAGAGCGGAGACTATGACCTGGTGTTCAGCAGCTTCTCTGGGGAGAGGAACCAAGCCATTATTTAGGTCCCACTACCCATTTTTGCTGCACAGTCCAGTTACAACATTGCTTTCCCCCGCAAGTCCATGGTTCAGAGCAGGCAGCTCAGGCCAATACATACTTTCATCAAAAGCAAGCAACAAAGTCTATGTTCCGTGGGCATCAGAAATGAAACGCAGCTTGCAGCCAGACCCTGGCTCAGCTGGCTCGCAGGCAGGCGATGCTCTGGAATCCTCTACCACCAGCTATCCATCTCCTAACTGGAAAAGATGATTTGTCCAGCGCTCCTCCCTGCCTGGCACGGGGGACAGGATAATTTGATTTGCATGGCCCAGAAGTAGAAATCCTGAGCAGGGAAGCTTCATCTGTCCATCCTTGAAGAAGGGACAGTACAGGAGCTCTCGGTAAACGTTCTCATCCAAACCCGCACAGCCACATCCAGGTAACCCC
>NW_010389175.1:12668-13857 GCF_000710305.1 Buceros rhinoceros silvestris
TGGCTCTTCAGCAGGGCTCGCAGATGCTTCACAAAAGCCTGTTGCTCCACGAGGCTGCGATCACAAACACATCCTGGTTCGTAACCACAGCGAGCAACGGACGCACTCTTTTCCCCCAACGTCGTGCTGCAGAGTTAGAAGTTTGGGAGTCTCTGAGCACAAAACCCTGGACGGATTTGTGTAACCCACCGGCCAAGGGCAGGAGCTTGGGTAGGAAGCTGACAGCAGGATACAATTCTGCATTTTCCTTCGCTGCTCCTTCAAACATATGTGAAGCAGAGTGGGGGCTGGCAAAGGCACTGCCTGCTGACCCAGCAGACTCGGATCAGTGTCGGACCCAGGGCAAGGTTCCCATGTGCCGCCCCCATTCCTGTGCACCCCACCTCATGCCTCCTCTCCCGGCACTGCCCGACAGAGACCAGCTCTTGCTGCTCCATGGGCCGGACAGGGCGACAGGACAGTCCAGCTACCAGAACGGCAATTTAACAGGTTGCTCTAATGCCACCTTCGTTAGCCAACACTCTCCACAATGCACAAGAGTTTAATAAAACATTGTTAAATGGGCATGTTAAAGCAGTGAAGGATTCATGCAAAATCCTCACATATACACGTGAAACATCTATGAAGAGACACACACGAAGATGACACGTTACATCACTGCCTGAAGAATTAGTGACAATGTAAATAATCAGCTGATCCTCAGCAGAGCATAGCTGTCACCAAGCCTCGAATCAAATGCCTGTTTGGCAATCTTCAGCGTTGAGCCATCACGTATTGTTTGTTTTAAACACATCCTGGACAGAGGCTCAGTGCAAAGCCCCTTCGGCTGTGCCCAGGAAGCCGGCTGCTGCCCCTGCCCACCCCGCACAGCTCTGCCCTCCTCCTCCTCCTCCGCAGCAAGACCACGAGGGCCACTCGCATCTCACCTCGTGTTTGCCCAGATTCCCGGGGAGGATGACAATGACTCGATTTCTGACACCGAGGTTATTAAAACAGGCTTCCAATAATATTTTTGTGATAAACAAACAGGTTAATGTAAACACCCTCCAGGAAGTTCTGGCTGTAACTTCACGCCAAGGCTATCTCTGTCCTGAGCTCCAGGAGAACTGGCAGCTCCTCACCAAGGGTACGAACGGAGAGGAGGAGAGCAGCAGCTCGCTAGAGCAACTCCTGCCCAGCGACTCCCGGG
>NW_010389176.1:0-15909 GCF_000710305.1 Buceros rhinoceros silvestris
ATAATAACTATTAATCTATTAATCTAATGTATTAAACCAGTACTGGAATATGTTCATGTGGAGAGACAACAGACATACTCTCCTTTGGATAACCGTTTTCCATTCACAGCTAGATTTTCCAATTTAGCCATTTAATTGGCATAAGATCCATTAGTAAAGGCCCACCATGGTATTGGCAGACTGCCAATATTTTCATCAAGATTGGAGATTTCAATTGTTTGGCAGAAATCAAATACATTATGTCGACATCATCAAGCTGAACAAACTGATGTTTCATAAACCTTCAGCAATACACTTCTGATATCATTTTTAATCCATTACTTATGGACCCTCTTCTATTTTTACATGAGGTCCCCTCCAGAGAGTTGCTAGATTAATTGGTCTATAATTTGCTGGGTCGTTCAATTTACCCTTTTAAATTGTGGCATAATATTAGCTCTGGCATCGCTCAGCCCTCATGCTCCAAGACTTGCTAGAAATCAGTGCTAGCAGTTCATAAATCTCCTCAGGCAATTCTTTCAATGCTTTCGGATACAAGCACCATAGCCCTGAGATTTTACATTTTCTTTCAGTAGTTTCTGTTTAACACTATTCCTAATTAAGAACAAAACAGAAAGTGTTTGTTACCATGTTGAGACACAAAACCACCATTCCGCTCCTTTCTGACCACAGAACAACCAATTACTGAACAATTCTGAGGCAAAGCTTTCAGGCAGAGGTAGCATCTTTGTTAGACTAACGCGCAGTTTTGGTCATACTGCGAGCAAGTCTAATAAAAGATTTTACCACTTCCTGCAAATTTGTTTTACCTAAATCTTTAAAATATCATGGTTCCAAGAGCACCATTAAGAGAAAAATTCTGGGTTTTTAGTATCAAGACTGATAATTTTATCATCCTTGTCTCTCCATGTACCAATGCTGTTTTCATCTGTTCCTCAGACATTTAAGGAAACCCTTTAAAATAAAGAGGTTTGGGCTGTTCAGCACTGTCTTTAACCTCTTTGATCAATTTTCTGAATTTTCTCTTAAATTTCACATTCCAACTTGGTATACGGACATATGTATGAATGTGTACACATGTATTTGGTTTCACATATAATCACTGCTCTCACCTCGAATCTGCAGGAAGCCGTAGCCTGTTTTTCCCCAATTGCTGAATTGCAGGGGCTTGAAATGTAATAAATCTTTCTTGAAGACTTGTCAAGTATAATTTCTAATCTGGAATTTCAGTTTTTCTCTTTAAGATTTTATCTTTAGAAAATTACCCCTTTTCAGAGGAGAGAGGTTCTGGATATGCCTGTCTTCCAGTGAGGATCAGCAAATGCTGTTTCTTCTGAACTAACCAAATCACCTTAGCCAACAGAAAAACACCTAATACAGGGTTTTCTTAATGATACGTAAAGCAGGGTTTTCTTTTGTTCTTGGAAAACTACCTACCATTTTTAGAAACTCTACAGCTATGATCTGAGTCAAGAATGTTAATGTGCTCCAAAATCTGACCTCCTCTGCTCAGCTCTCTTAGATTATAAGGGGATGTTCTTGGTGACCTGTAAAGGTCTTTCATCCTCACTCTTTCTCCTGCATTCAGCCAAAATACACGGACACTCTGCTGCCCAATTTGATGTTCCTGCAGATGCCATGGCCAGTATTTGGGCATTTGGGTTGGTCTTCCAACCAGCTCCCACTACTCCTGGTGATATCCAATTTCTGTTCACAAACAGGAACGTGCAATTCTTCTTGTTTATTGCCTGCGCTTCTTGTGTTGGTAGGAAGGCTGTTAAAAAATTGCTTTTCTTTAAATGCCTCAGTGCTTTGATTCGTTACATTGCTGTAACCCGGAGTTTAAGTAATACGACTACAACAAATGTGCAGTGTTAGTGTCTCTTAATTCTCTCCGCTGGTTTAAAATTTTTGGTGTGACTTTAGTCAGGAAAATCCCCAGAAGATGGGCAGCTGTCTTAGACTCAAGGAAACTAGCACACCTTCCAGCCTTCCCACTGTGTGCTGTCACCCACAACCCTGCAGTGCCAACATAGGCAGGTAGGAAAAGTTCCCTCTCTCACTTCAGAGACACTTAAAAATAATGGTGTGGAAAATCATGACCAAAATCTTTCTTAAATGTACTTCCTCCTGCATCTCCATGTCTCTTGTCTATGTCCTATGATGGTTAAGCCCAGAGGTCATCTCTTCCTCCCGAGTACATTCACTGAAGAAAGCTCTCCTGTACGTCCATAGAGCACGGTGACATATACCTATTACACCAAAATTATTAACTATGCTGGTTTTGCTGACTACTATTTGTGCAATCACTGCTGTAGCACACGAGAGGTGCCTCCAGCCCCATTAATCACATCATTTCTCCAGGATGTTAGGCATTATGACCACCACGATACGACCTGCTGCTCCTCTAATATCTGCAGGTTATGAGCAAGCCACTTTATCACAATGCAAACTTGCAGCATCAACAGAGGCCTGAAAGACTAAATATTGTTTCTCTAATATAGAAATCCACATGGAGAGTTCTACTCTCCCCCAGCACTGTTCCTCCGGGTCTCGCTGATGTTATAAATAAACTGCATGCTGGCTATTTTGCTTTCACAAACCGGTGTTCCTCAGGCGGTTCGAAGCACAGCCTTGGGATGAGCTGTAGAGATTAGCTCTGGGTGCGCAGCCCTCAGGGATGTATTTTTGTCAACTTTTCTCATTTTTTTCTGGAAGGGAGAGGAAATTTGACAAGTGCATCTAGTCCTGATAACAAAGCCATTGTGGGAAATCCAGTGAGAGTGGTGCCTCTTACTGTGTTGTGTCTCTCTCTGCTTTCTTGACACTTCGGAGTCTAAATTCTTTCTTGCGTCCGTAGACAAAGTGTGGGACACACCATACTTGCAAAAAACCAGCCTCCTTGTCTTCTCGTGGCAGAACATGAGTGAGTCACTGCAGAATGCTAGCTGGGCTAGACAGCCTGGCTCGCTGACTGAGGGGAATGGCATCTTGCATGTTTTAGCGGAGACACCTAGAAAAAGCATTCACATTTTAATGCAGCAGTGGCATAAATCTTCCCCTGGCTCTCTACAGTAAACAAACATTATCTTCATCAGGACAGATTTCCAGATAATCAGTTCGGTGTGAGTTCTTAGTACAGCGGTCCTGGACAAATGTAGTCATTAGGTGCATAATTAGAGTATTGACAGAAGTAGGGAGCTTAGATTTTCTCTGGGTATGAAACTTACCCATCTGTGATGGAAATGCTGCATCCATCACTCAGAAAAACTCTGCAAACTTAGAAAAGATTCCAATAAACTTCCTGAGGATGACTGGGGGATTTGAAAGCACACTTAAGAACAACGAGTTCCAGAGGTTTAAGATATTTATCCCATCAGGTCTGAGGGGTTACTTGGATAGGCCCTAAAAATTCCTACCTGGGGAAAGAGAATTCAAGCAAATCTCAGTCCATTACCTGGCAGTCAAATGCATCAAAGATCAAATGGCTAGAACCTGGGGCTAGAAAAAATGAGACTCAAAACCCAGTGCAGTTTTTAAACAATGTTTGTACTTAATCACTGGACCAATCTACCAAGGGTAAATTGGATTCTCCATCACAGGAAAGTTTTGCATTAAAAGCGAGAGGGGTGGGGGGGTGGGGGGATGGGTTGTGGTGGTTTGTTTTCCCTAATAATTCAAATAAGAATTAACTCAGGGCAGCCTTGTGGCCTTGATGGTTACTTTTAGCTTTTCAGTCTGGTGTTTTTCTGCTTCTGACCTGCAAAAGAGGCAGAGAGCTGTTGTGCCTTCTGCCACTCAGACTTCCCACGATGGCCTGTGCAGGTCCCTCCACAGGAAACCTCAGCAGGCACAGTGTAAAGGGACCGCAGCCACAGCTTCCTCTTCTTCTGACACTGCAGACAGTGGACCCACTCAGGGTCATCACATACAAGTTTATTCTTGCCCTCATTCCCATTTATTTCCCCTCCTTCAATACACAGTGCTCAGCCACTTCTATCAACATCCATCCCTATAGGGTCCAGCTACAGCTACACCTACCTCATGCTGGCATATTTTTTCTTGAAGTGGATAATGCACACCTTTTGTCACTCAGCATCCCTGCCTATAGCAACAGTCTCAAGCTTATGGCTTCAGTAAGAACACCAGGCAACATTACGAGGCAAACAGCAAAAATGCCTTGTAATTCCCACACGACTGCTCCTGGGGTAGCCCTATGTCGCAGGAACACTCAGCCATCCCCCCTCTCCTGTTCAGCTTGGTAGGGCAAGAGCCCGTTTTAGGACCCTGATTACACACGGACATAGGAAGGTCAAGGCAAACCTGCTGCAGGCAGGAGACAACGCACATAATTCAAAGCACATTCAGCGTGCAAGATGCTAAGATGGCTTCAGGCTCCTAACACATAGGCTCTGTAAGATTTAGCAGGCACGACAGAGGACACTGCCTTTTCCACCTGCCTGTCCTCCCAGATTATTCCTATCACCAAAGCAAGAGTGCAGGAGACAGGGAAGGTATAATTCTTGGTGTCACAGTTCATAGGCTCGAGAGTTAATTCAAACCGCAATTGATTGTGCAAGCAATTAATAAGACAGAGTGCTAACTGCAGCACTGCAGAGAGGCTGAAGGCAGGCCAAGTCACAACCCTGCTGGAAGAAGTCTCCAGCTAGAGGAGGGAACAGACTGCTAATCGGTTAAATCTTCCCGACATGAATCACCCCAGTTTGTGCAGCAGAGTCTTTAATTCACTGTAATTTAATTCTCCGAGGCATAAACTACAAAGTTCTACAGCCACTTAAAACTTCTGAGTGAGAGCATCCAGGCATGCTATAAATTTTCCTCAGTGTCTTCACACCTTCAGTTCAATTTCTACCTCTCCTGCAGACATGGACCATGAGCCATATAACCGCTTTTCAGGCTGAGCTTGGTGCAAGCTCCTAAGAAGACATCCGACTGCGCAGTGTCTCAATGCTTTGCTCAGAAACGGGGTTTTTGAAAAGCTATGTATGTGCCTCCTGCCCTGCTTCGCTGTTTACATCTTTTCCAGTCCTGCTGTGAGAGGGGTGTTTTCCACCAAACACTGTTTTACTGATTAGGTGTGAGGTGCTTCCCAGGCTCTTTGAACTTGATATTGTCTTCTGTAGAGATTCTACAGAGATTTTTTTACTTGGTGTCAGCAAAGCACTGGCCGACTCAAAAACTCCAGCTCCTTGCATCTGTGAAGCGTATGAATTTTGAATGCATAAGAACTTAAAAAATTGAGTGTCCTTAATGAGATACGAGTCACAAGCACTTCTGCTGTTTCTCCACATCACTAAAAACTACTGGGAAGATTAAGGCGGCGAGGTTCAGCAATGTGTTTTAATCATTGTGGGTAGTTTATGTAAGAATTGTTATGCTAGATCCATGCTGCTGAATACATACCTAAAACCCAGAATAGCGTGACTTTTGATTCGTCTTTTATTCAAAACGAATTAATATTTATATTTTTAGAGAAAGCTAAAATGCAGCTTTAAAGATCAATGAAATCTGTCCTATTTAAAACTATAACTGCTAAAATTATCCTTATCTCATCCCAGAATGTTGCTTCTTTTAAACTGAAGAATGGCACTTCCCTAAATACTCATTTACAGAGAGATGGTAAGGAAATGTTTAACTCCGGTAGAATTTCATTACGCTAATGAATGTTACTGTGCTTTTATATTTACTTCAGAGATTTGGGCTGAGTATTGGGCTGTTTATTTTTAAGAAAATAATCTTTTTCATACATCACTACTATAGCACTCTGAGTTTGTAGAAATTAGCAAAGCTCAAAAGTGGCTGATCTGTACCAGTCAAGAATTTACACTTGCATATGTAAATCAGCTCCTGCATTAATGCAATGAGCAATTCTGTCTGTTCTTATCTGATCCTTTATAGAAGAGGAAATGTTGAAAGCAAACCAGGAATATCACATTAGAAATGTCAGATACAATCGGAAGACAATCGGCAGGCCAGATTAATCAACTATTTCCAAATTCCCTCGACTGACAACTTTTCTGCAAAAAATTAGTGGTGCCCTCCAAGAAAAGGGAAGCCAGTTTGGCCCATAATTCCCACAACAGCTGATGAGCCTAGATCCTCCAGCACTTTCTAGTAGCTTTGTGGGTCCATCAGCTTCCACCTCTTCAATAGCAAACCTGCAACAAGCTGCCCCAGTGGCTGCTAGAGGGAAGATCTGTACCACATCAGCACTTCTGAAGCATCCCCCCCGCCCACGCTTTTGCCACTTCCCTCTCCATAGCTGAGGACCCGATACCTCTCGTTTTCTATAGGGTGGAAGCACAGGTGCAGTTGGTGCCCTGTACGAGCTACAGCAGCATAGGCTCGCTCTTCCTCTCCTGTCAGTACCTAGTCCTGCTGTAAATAAGCCTTCATAGATCAAGAAACAAACATCTTCTGAAACAAAGACTTGGACTTTGTCCTGATTTCATTCCAGTTCCCTGCTTACAGATACCGTGAACAAGCTCTTACAACTTGTCTCACTTTTCTGATTAAAAGCATTATCTTTCTGTGAGGCTAGAATTTAAGGGATCAGATTGGACTCCAGCCGCAGCTAAGTGACAGTGTTCGCTAGATAAGTATCCTGAAAGCTTTGCACAGGGTTTGTGCTTCTGAAGAAAACCTGTAATGATACCATAAATAAAGAGTGGCAGACAGGAGGGCTCAAATTGGATTTCAGCCTTAGTCGACTGATAAAAGGGCAGCACCTTTTAACTAGGAAATGAAAAACCTTTCTGTAAGGGGTCCTCCAGAAATGAAATCCAATAAACATACACAATTAAAAGAGAGAGAGAGGAAAGAAAGCAAAATGCCAAGGAAGGGCAGTCATTTTTCCCAGGTAAAGTGAAGTCAGTAAAAGAATATGCAGAGAACCCAGTCAGAAGAAAACACACGAGCACACTGATGACTTTAAACCATAATCCTCAAGAGTATTAGTCTTTTTCTTACCTCTAAAAACATAAATGGATCTTTAACCATGTCAGAGGAGTAGATAATAACCATCAGAAACCCACAGAGATTTGGCTACCAGCATGAAGATTTTCCTCTGTGTGAGAAACAGCACAGTTTTAGCTTTCCAAACATAAATGGGAAATGGCATAGGGGAAATCATAGTCTGCTGAGGGGAATATTTTTTCTGGGTGAGATAATAATAGTTTTTTCAGCCTATGTCACACACTTAATTGGTTGTCTTTTTTCATTAATGAATTTCTATCTCTGGCTTTACACTGAACTAGACCTCAAACAAAGGTGATCTAATGAAATATAATATACTTTACATTAGCAAAATCATCTGTTTGAATGGATGTGTGGGAGAGGAGAAGCAGACTTGTGGAAGAAAGAGCTCCCCTCCCATACATCCATATAAATAAATGAATGATTTTACTAATGTAAAGAGAGGTCTACCAATGTTAAGCCTTGTCAATGGGATCAGAGAAAGGGCCCTGCTATCTGCTCCTTAAAGTATATTATTTTTTGTTAGATCACCTTTGTTCATAACACGGCCGTTGAAAATTTAATGTCCTTACATATATCACTGTCAGACTTTATTGCACATTCACAAAGGAAAGTAATTTCATCGAGTGATAGACCAGGAAGGATACTAAATATAGATTTATTGGAAATTCCTGTTGAAGGTAAGTGAATCTTTTCTGCCAGCTGGAATAGAGAGCTACAGTCAAGCTATTTTCTTACCTATCATTCTCAGTGTAAAGAAAACGATGACTGCTGAGCTCTAAAATCAGATTATCACTGCAGTGATAATATGCTTATTTTTCAGTAGCCAGTGTTTGTCTTACCTCAGAAAGAAAAGTAGTTTTAGCCTCTAGACTATATTTTTGGCCAGAATCTACCAATTCAAACAAATAATTAGCAAAAAAATCCCCTTTGCAACGAAGTCCAGCTCCTACATCTTCCATTCGTTACATAGTTCCCAAGTCTAAACTCAAGTGCTGGTAATCAACAAGGTGATGGAGGGCATGTGAAGATGACCCAGCTCTGTACAATCAAAGGGCAGGCCAGAGAACCTCACCACTGGTGGAGGCACTTCAAAATGCAGTCTGGGCAGCTGCAGGAGAAACTGGATGGCCCACGGACAAATGGTGCCGTTCCTTGAAAGGCAAACATGCACGGATTGACCAGAATAAGACTATCAATGAGCCACCTGGGGTGTCACAAATTGCTGTTGTCTCTGTTTCTCACTGCAGACCAGAAAGACCAGGGGGGGTTATGCGGAGGCTGCAGCAGGTAGTGGCCAGCCAAAGCACACCCGCCAGCGGGAGGCAGCAGGCAGCAGAAGGGTTGCTGTCACAACCTGCTCACCAGCTTGTTCCTGGTGCCTCGGTTTTTCCTGAAAAGGGATGGGTCTGTAGAGATATCCTTCTCGGGGATCAAAGTGTCTACGGTTGGCTGTGCTATTGTCTCTTTTGCAGTAGTTCAGCACTCACTTTGGGCAGCATTTGAAATGCAGCCAGGATGGATCAAAACTTGGCAAATTTAACCTTTTCCTTCTAATATACCACGGGTTTCCTTTAAAAAGATCACCAGCATATTTTATTTCCTAATTTTTCTGCTACTTTCTTGTTACGTGCACTAGTTCATCACCTGATGCCGTACAGCCTCACACGTTTGCAATCATGACCTGTAACAGGCAGTTATGCTGCACTGTAACCAGTGACACGTCTGTGACCCACCCCCCAGGGCTAGAAGACTGGAATATAGAAGCCAAGTGTTTCATAGTGCTCTGACAAAAAGTAACCCAAAAGCACAGCGCTATGTTCATGTTCCTCTCCATCTGTTCACAGGGCTGACCGTGACATTGTTGGCACCTGCCCACTGCTGCTAGGGCTAATCAGCCCTGAGCGAGCAACTTAGCACACATGAGCCCCCGACTAGGGCTGCTGATGGGTAAAGTCTATCTTGCGAGTGATCAGCAAGCACAAGCAGAGGGAGATTGAGTCTAGGTGTTTGGAATCAGATTAGAGGATTACGCTATTTGTTTTGCTTTTCCCTTTTCTGTTATTTCTTTGTGGGCAGACAGAATTGTTCCTCCAGTCTGAAAAGAGCTGCAAGACTCAGCCATCTACGTGAAACTTTGCCTCTATGTTTGTGGCTGAAAATGCTTGTGCAAATCCCCAGGAGGTCAGAATTTGACCCTTTCTGCCACTGAGGAAGAAGTGACATAATTCAAAAGCTCTAGACCCCTCCAGTGGAGAGGGTGCCCTTGTCTGAGCACTCTTGGCAGCACAGCTCTAACACCCACTCGCAGGCAGCCCAGAGGCTGGCCTAAGGCTGACCAAAGGGCCATCCAGCTCATTACCTCTGACAGTGGCCAAGAGCAGCTGCTTACAGGTGAATACGGAAACAGAGAGAAGCAGACAGCACTGCTTACCAGTCCCCAGGGACATCCTGAGGAGAACTTTCTGCGCTGGCTTCCTCCCAGTCACTCTGCGTGACTACCTCCATCCCACCAGAACAGCTGGTTGACTGACCAGCAAGCAAAGGAGGATCCCTCACTCTATATGCCCCTGTTTCTTCTAAGACATTTCCTGAAGACCCTTATGGAGAGGGAGGTGGTGGCTGATGTCCATTGCTGTCCTGTGGACACAAAGGAGAAGGTGAAGAGTCACAAGGGAACAGACGTGCAGCAGAAAGGGGTATGTGAACTGGCACTGAGCTACAGGGGACAAAGGTAGTGAAATGACAACCAAAGAAAAACTGTACATCAAAAAAAGGAGAATAGCAAAGAAAATAATGAAGAACAAGAGATGAGGCATGAGGGGAGAAGAGAGTAAAGAGAATTTAAAATGGTATGGATGCAAAAGAACAGGATAAAATAATAAAAACTTGAGCCACAAGTGGAGAGAGAAGGCAGTAAAAGAGGGAGAACTGGGAACAGCTTTATTTTAACCGACAAAATTGCTATCCTTAAACCATCTGATAAAGGATACTTCCAAACAGTTCCACTCAGTGCACACTCATCGGGTGCTGGCTTCAATTTCAGCGTTTTCTCACAAGTGTAACAAGCACTCAGCGTAATGGGGAGCAGCAGACATCCAGCTTTTAACCATGCTCACACATATCCAGGCGTGGAAGCTGGGCTGCGCCATGAAACTCAGTCCACATGTACCCGTTTCCTCCCACTGAGTTCAGAGGGAACCAAAAGTGCTTGTCTTCCTCAAAATTAGCCAATGCAACAACACGGTGACGTTGCTCACTCCAGAGAGGAATACTCCAGCCAGCTGTAGAAGAAAGAGTACTTCACTGTCAGCGATATCACTCTCACAGATTTTGGTCTCAAAGGTATGTTAATCATCTACCTTTTTATTGATAATTACTTAGATCAAGATCATGGTGATAAATTGATACATACAAATAGGAAATTCATTTTAGAGTGTTTTAAGTTTGCTCAGGAACATGATTCTTTGTCTCCCCTATCTTTCACCCCAGTTTCGCATAGCCCTTGCACTCTGATAGGTATGACGAATGTCCTGGTTTGGGCTGGGATAGAGTTAGTTTTCCTCCTGGTAGTAGTACTTCCTGGTACAGTGCTGTGTTTTGGATTTGTGAGACTAATGTTGATAGTTGGGGTGGTTTAGTTGTTGCTGAGCAGTACTTGCACTAAGTCAAGGACTATTCAGCTTCTCATGCTGCCCTGCCAGGGCAGGCTGGCAGTGCACAAGCAACTGGGAGGGGACACGGCCAGGACAGCGGACCACAACTGACCAGCGGGATACGCCGTGCCGTATGATGTCATGCTCTGTATATAAACTGGGGGGGGAAACTGGCCATGTGGCCACAACAAGCTGGGTATCGGTCAGTTGGTGGTAAGCAATTTTTTTTTTCATTTGCATCACTTCTTTTTCTTGGGTTTTATTTCCCTCCCTTTCTGTTCTATTCCTTTTTATTCAATTTTTAAATTTTATTGTTATTAGCATTATTATTATATTTTAATTATTAAACTGTTCTTATCTCAGCCCATGAGTTTTCTCAGTTTTGCCCCTCTGATTTTCTCCCTGAAGCATTTGAGCAGCTGAGTGGTGCTTAGTTGTCAGCTGGAGTCAAACCACAATAATACAGAAACTTGCTACTACTGACAGGCAGAGAAGGAGGTTTTGGCTGACTATTTTGGCTTTTAGTGATGACTTTCGTTATCAGGTCCACTCTCCTATAGTTCTTTTTATCTGCTACTATCTAGTTTGCAAAACTATAAAGTAGGATTTATTTTGCCTAACTTCTAAGAGCTAAAATAATTAAGTTTTATTCCATTTCATTTTCATCAGCAGTCAGGAATATTGTCTGAGTGCATCCACCTCAGATTTTATCGCTTGAGTCAATTGGCTTAATTTGAACTAACTTAACACATGGGTAAAGGCCTGGGTGTAGTCTCTAACATACTTTCCACACCAGTAAATATAGCAGTTGATCCTAAAAAACGAGATGTTCCCACCCAACCACTCCATTTAAAGAACAAACTTTATCACCATGGTCATTGGCTCCAGATACCCTCTCATGGATCAGTGTTACCTGCCTTTCATTTCACTCCACTCCACTCCACTGATTCTAGCTTTATCATGAGCTGTGGTCTTTCCACGTGGATGGAAAATCCATCCCAAAGTCAGCAGCTTTGTTTGAACCACAGCCACTACAGCAAAAGGCTCTCCAGAAGGTTACACATCCGAACACAGCCCACCAGCTAAGCCTAACTGGGGCCACCACAGCAAAACGTCAGTTACAAGAGATAGGCGAGATGCATTAACCCAGCGGGACAACGTCCTCTGTTGAGAAGCCAGTATTCGGAGTGCTCACGTGTTAATTTAGTTTACCGGGGGCCTGTACAAGGAAAGGTTTGAGCTCCACCTGGGGAAGCACAGGTTGACAGACCACCACACTCTCTTGCTAATGCCAGCTAATACAAGTCTCAAACAGGTTGTGATAATGCCTACAGTGGTTGCTCAGTGGTATAGAGCCATCCTTTAATCACAGCTCTCTTAAGCAGACCTAAGAATAATATTTAAGCACACAGGAACAGGCAGATACAGGTACAGATGCAGATGGTTTAGGTATCATATGGCTTTCAGAGATAGAATAGGGTAAGAATCAATAGCAGTTTAACATGCAGTAGCACAGCAGTCTGACTGTGTCAGAGCAGCAGCAGACAGGCTAACTGGAGTCTGGATGCCCAGGAAACGCTAGAAAACCCAAGAAGAGATGAGCTGGGGGAGCTAGGCCAGCAAATAAGAAGACTGACTGTCTTTTGGGCAGTATCCAGCAGAAATCATCTTTGCCTAATTTAGAATTATTTAAATTGGTAAGATCGTATCCAATTAAGATTAAGATACCTTTATAGAAGTAATCAAGAAACTTAAGGAAGGACCAGGAAACAGCATTCACATACCCTTGGGCCACTATTTAACCAGATTCTATGTGAAGATGCCCAGATTTTTCTCACAAATTTTTCTGTGTTCGTTAAGATTCCCACCCTTCCAGGTGAATATTAATGTTCTTCAGGATAATCTTTCTTATGGATTTTAAGTATCTATCCTCCATTCCTTTATGTTTATTTTCCTCTTCATTTGGTATCCCCAGCATCACTCGCCGCAGGTGCTCCCCGTGGCAGCAGCACGGGACGGTGCTGTGCTGTGCAGTCCAGCACTGCTCATTACACACCCCAGGCACTGCTCTGTGAGATGGTCCGACACCATCCTTTCCTTCTGTTACCATGACAGCCCAATTGTTTTGGGGAGGCTTCCTTGAACTCTCCCACTTCCCACACAATGGGGTCAAATAACAATTACTTCAGTTAAGGGCACCTACAATACATCTAGAGACAGCACCATTCCCTTCAGCATCCAGTGAAGAGTTAAGCTCCACAGAGAGAAAAAGATTGAGCCTAATGCTCGTACACCAAACAAATTCCATAGTGCATGTGTAGGCCAAGTAGCTGAAAGGCTGTCTAGCCTGCCAGATTCACATCCACTGGGTAGCCTGGGGGGACAAGCAGTAGCCACCAAATCTGACCCACACCCAGTCAGTGTCAGCTCAGATTGAAGAGCTGGCAGGAGCCTAAAAAAGAAAAACAAATGTTTCTGCTGCGTGACTCTTTCAAAAGGGGTTTTATTATAGAATTTTTATCTTTGGTACATGTGATCTGAGAAGAACAGAAGATGCTTAGAAGTATTTTCAAAGAGAAAGTGACAGACACATGCAAATGCTTGCAAGGAAAGATTAGAGAAGTGGAAAGAATATGGGATGGAGACAGGGAGGAAACGGGACCTGTGAGAGGTAAAAGGATCACATAAAGGGTAGAGGCACAGATAAGGTAATAAGAAGTTAAAAGCAATGCGAGGGTAGGTAGCCAAGCAAGATGGAAAGAATAAAGCATAGCAACTTTCATACTCCTTGTTTCTCTAACAGACGAGCTGTTGGGGTTTTCTTGCACGATCTAAGACCTCAGTGCCTTTGAACCCCAGAAGGTGTCTTTTTCCTCTTGTGAGTTGGACTTAGAAAAGCACAGCCACGTGACATTGCCTTTGCCTATGTCCTGGATGTGTGCTGGGTGTGGTGTGTGCCACCTCAGAAGGTCCCTAAGCCCTATCCTTGCAGCCCCACAGACTTAGATGAGGAAAAGCCTTTCCCGTGTGTGCAGAAGCTGAGAGGCACTCTGAAACCTCCGCCAGCCCCAGCAGCCTGAAATGAGGCAAATGTTTGAGATAGATACCCCAATGTCACAGCTGTCACAGCCCCAGGCAGCCAGAGGGGGAGGAGGAGCCTGTGAGAGGGGTCAGAGGCCCTCTGAGATGACAGGCTGGGGGGCCCTGCTGTTTGCAGCAGTTGCATCAGGTGACAGGGGCTCTTCTCACCCAGCTCACTACATCCCACAGAGTCGAATGTGAAACAGCACTTCTCTCCAAAAACCTCTTTCTGTTTAAAGGCCAGATACTGCACACCACAGGTGTTCAGTACAACACCCAAGGTGCTGAAAGCAGAAGTGCCTCACATAAACCCTCTACCCACATTCCTCCAGGGAAGAATAGCTCTTATTTTCTTCCTACCACGTGATCAACTGAACGATGTTTCTAATTAGAGCCTTAATCACCCAGCATCAGCACCACCTGAATGAGGGATCTCACCACCTGAGCCAGGGATGAGACTGCTCTTGGGGTCAGGGCAGGGGTTGTGGGGAGGAGCTGCAAGAGGCAGGCAGGGATCGAACTACATCAAGGACTCAGAGTTACCCTTGCCTCCTTATAGTAAAATAGGCAGGACTTTCCAACTCCGCACCGAAGAAACTGGCCTGTGAGGGATTGTGGCACCCACTTCACTGCCAGTAGAACATAAACAGAAGAGAGTGGAAAACACTCAGAAATTGCGTGGATCTCTTACCCGTGCCATAACATGAACTGAAGTTACAGATGGCAGCTACAGCTCCCTGGATAATCCTAACAAATATTACAAATAATACTTCCATTGCTGTCAGAGAGAAGGAGGGATTGAATTGCAAAGTGAAGAACTAAGGTTGGTTGATGGAACTTTCCAATTCAGTAAAAGCCATGACTTGAAAATCAGAAACTGGTATATGAATGTAAATCCACGTAAAACCGTCCTTGCACTGCCTGAACGATGCCTCTGCATTCCCTTCTCACTTTACTGCTTTAGAACAGAATTGATTAGGAGCCAACAGCTCCAGTCCTGTAGGCTACCACTTAACTTTCTGCACAGGCAGAGCAGCACAGCTGCTGAACTGTGTAGCACTCTGCCCCTCTTAGCCCTGCAGCCTTCTGCACAAAAAGCCACTTGCTGCTGCACTTTCCCCTGATGTAATTACACCAGCAGCCCCTGATCACCTCCCTCCAAACTGCTGGCAGTCCCTTGGCAAGGAAAGCGCTTTGGGCTTCTATTGACATTGTGTCAGTAGACCCATACGGGGCAGTGGTGAAATCAGAAGCGGCACACCAGTTCGCTCCAGGGACACACCGACATCCTTATTTGCACAGGGGGCAGACAGAGGGTTGTGGCTTTCCCGGGTCATTCCAAAGTATCTATGAGCTAGGCAATGCAACCGCCTCTGATGCTTCGAACGCAGCTGCTGTGCTTGCCCCTGCCAGGTTCAGGGAGGCCAACTCACATTTGCGTGTCTATGCGCCTTAACACTTTGCTACTGGGCTTACAGAAATGTGGTGGTTGCGGGAATGGACTTTCTGGGAGGACGCAGGCTTGCTGAGACACTGGGCAGTGTCAGCCAAGTTTCTTACTGTTTGATCTAATTTGAAACCTGCTGCAAAAGAGCACAGGAAAAGTTTTATTCACAGGTTAAGCTTTGTGAGTTTGTAGTCTGTGTAGGACATAATATATGGGGAAAAGGAGTAGAGAATGAAAAAGCAAAATAAATTATAACGAGGTCTGAAAGGCAGTGAGTTATTTCATACACAAATATAGTAGCTGTGCCAAACTAACTTTCTGGGCACGGTCTTTTCCTGACACAGCACATGCAGTTCTAATCACCTGTGGAGAAGGTTGAGATTTATCTTATTTCCAAATTAAATCAGGAAGAAGAGTTTAAGTGCAATTTACATTTGTGTTGCAGCCGGAAGGACTGGAGGCATGTTTGAACTGGAAAGCCATGTGAACTCAGGTTGAGAAACACTGCACTTGCGGTGTGTATTGCACCAGGAATTGCCACCCAGGCAGAGGGTGTCGATGTGCCGTCACAAAACAAGCAGTGGATTTGGTCATTGAATGCTTCACTGTCCCAAGCGTCTTCCATGGCGGAGGATGGTAGCGGTGGTAGTTTTTACATCACCAGTTTCCTGAGGATATGGAGGGGAATCAGAGCCAAATACCTCCACCCTGAGCTTTTGTGAATGAAGA
>NW_010389176.1:16214-18943 GCF_000710305.1 Buceros rhinoceros silvestris
CTTTCCCTATAAAACCTTTAAAAAGTATTTCTATCCCCAGGATCGCTCCTTTCCCTCTTCGGACACACTGTGCAATGTTTTTTATTGTGACACACTATGTTGGGTGCCGTCTGTCAGGTCACGTTAAGTTAAAGGAGTGGCCTGCAGCAGAGACTCAGTGCAATTCCCGATAAATTGTCAGCAGAGTGGAAAGCAATAGTTGCCCATAATTTGAATTTCATGCCAGCTTATCATGGAAATCCTATGTGACAGTTTGATGTGCCCAAGAGTTTGCTCAAATAGATGCCTGCATCCTTAGAAAGTCTGTTTTCTGGTCTGTGTTGCCCACGTCTTGCCGGATGCTCATTGTACAGCGTAACATTGCTCCGCCAGCATCACAAATGCTTCAAACAAAAGCTTCATCAGTAGTTTAGAGAGCCCAGATCCTAACTGTAACAGCTGCAGGGAAATGGAAACCTGGAAACCACTGAAACTGAGTTTTAACTTGGCAACAGGAAAAACAAATTGAGATGCTTTTGTTCTGGCTCAAGCAAGGCACACACACTTCATCCTTCTGGGCTGCTGCTCTATTTTAGGCTCTCATGCTGCCCAGGAGAGCTTCCTCTGGCCTCTCCATAAGGCAAATACTTCTGCAGGAGATAATGCAGTGTCTCCTCAAGGTCTGCAGGAGCTCTGTTCTCCCCGCCAGCAATATCAAAATTCCACAATTCATACAGGGAAAGACATGAAGGCAATGCGAAACTATGTCACCTGACAGGAGAAAACACCGAGGTGCTCTCAGTCATTGCAGGCAGCAACACTCTCTACACCCTATGTTCTGTAATCAAGGGGCTTCTTGTGGGTATCATAGCCCAGAGAGTTTTTAAGAGATATGAAGGAAGATAATGAGGGAGTTTGTGAATTTTTACAGGAAGTTCATTCAAGCACAAAAGGCAGCATGGGAGAAGATGGAGAAGTGCTTGCAATGATAATAATGCAAGGGTATGGGGGGCTGCTGCCTTGTGCAGGAAAAAAGCAGGAGCAGTATCTTAGCAAGAGATAGTGCGCAGGGGTAAGATACGTCATTCATGAAAGTGAGGATGAAAAACATATATTTACTTCTTGACAGAAAAGGGAGAGCTGTGGAGAAGTACGAAATGAGACGCATAGTCGAAGGGATTGGTTAAGATAGGATCTCTCTGCCACAGAATATGGGATGGATACCTGCAAGGTGTAAATAAAGGATAGTGCTTGCCCATCTCACACACTTTGCATGGGTGTGAATGACACGGAGGAGATTTCACTTGGAAAAATCCCTGATGAAGTCTATCCTTCCCACAGCTATTTACAGGAGAGCTAGAAAAACCCCAGGACACTGGTTTGTTCTCCAGAGCTTCCAGGGAGTATCTGTTGAAGATTTGATTCTAGCATTAGCAAATTCTATAGGTTTCATGCAGGAGAATTTGCTATAAAGGGGGTACTAAGGGTTTGTTCCAGCCAACACCTGTAGCATTAGGGTGTCCGCTCCAGCCTGACCTCCTCCTTCTGCCACCAGGTGATCAGCTATTTGAGGGAGAAAGCAAATCTTCAAAAGACCAAGAGCCCATGCTCAAAACACTCACAGATTCTTCAAGCTTTATATGAACACCACCATAAATTTAATTCACAAGACAAGGTAAATAACGAGGAACTACCTAACCTCAGCTGGCACCTTTTCTGAACTTCTATTTACAGAAAAATCCAGCAGCCTTGTGAACTGATCTGAAACTGGGCTTGCAGGCACAAACAGCACTGTTGGTATTGCTGTGGTGATTGCTTCTGCTACTAATTGTTCATTAAAAATGAGACATCATATGCATCTAAAGGTGAGAGTACATCTAAAATGAACAGCAGTCCCAATCTCTACTGCTGATACAAGGCAGAAAGTACGTGCCAGCTCTCTGCTTATAATAATAAGCAGAGGGCAAGTGGCATCTCCACATTTTGCCAGGGAATACAGAAGGTGTTTTTCTCTCACATTGCCAACAAACAGGTTGAATCTGTCTATAACGCTTGGTAGAAGGCAGGTGGTATCCGCTCGGGGTGCCAAGGAACAGGTAAGTGGCATCTGCTCATCATGCCACCCAATTGTGAGTCAATTAACATTAGGGTTGATGTTTAAAATGCTTTAAAACAATGAAATCATAAGTTAATTATTAAAAAAAGAGAAAAAATAGAAGAAAAGGCTACACTTTTATCCCAAATTGTTTATCTCTAATAGTTTGGAGACCCTCTCTGACTCTCCTCAACTCATCGCAGGTAACTGTCTAATCTAAACGCTTTTAGGGTCACCTCCTGCAAAGTTTTGTTCACACAAATGTGCTGACATACTCAAGAAATTGAACAATGGAGCAGTGTCTGTGGGAGCAAACTACTGCAGACTTGCACAAGGTAAAACAGCACTGAAGAAAGAAAAGTCAGCGTGGTCTAGTCCCTCCCTGCATCCCCCTTTTATTCCTAGTTCTGACATATGAAAACCTCAAATGCTAATTTCATCTTTTTCCCCTCTGTAGTAAAAGGCTGTAGTATACACAGAGGGAACTCAGCACTTTCCTACTTACATGCCCTCACATTAAGTGACTTTCTGACACATTCACACCCTTGGGCAGAACCTAGTTTTCCCAAGTATACCCTTCTCCAAGAGCAGAAACAGCGTGAGAAAACTTCAGACAAAATTGTACTGAGTAACGGGGGGGGGGGGTTCTAAACCA
>NW_010389176.1:18996-26934 GCF_000710305.1 Buceros rhinoceros silvestris
AATTGTATGGAGAAACGGGGGGGGGGGTTCTAAACAAATTTGCGTATTTCACATTGTAGCCAAAGCTGTAGGTCTAGGTTATTTCATTCTTTTCTAGCTGGACCAGTTCCCTTCACCAGCTTCCCAGGCTATTTTTAAGAGGATGGACACAATTATTAAGCCCGTCTCCGGGAAAGTGATAGCTGTTTTGAACACCTTTCAACGACTACCAGATCTTGTCTCCAAGAGTTTCAGCTCTGGTGAAGGCTCGACCAAACAGCTCCCAGGGCCCATTTAGGAAGGGATCCTTGTCCCAGTTCCAGTCCCAGTGCCAACTGGCTTATAATAGCAGAAGACATTTCAGCAGACAGAGGATTTAAATACAGGCCAAAACAGAGTTGCACAAATAGCACAGCAATGATTCAGGTAGTTGAACACTGTCTCCACAGAGCAATACTGGAGGGGGAGGAGGCTTCAGTCAACACTGACAGATACTGGTGGAGGATGAAGATTAAGCCCAGTCATAAAACCCATTGCTTATAAAAGCTCACCTAAACTCAATGCTGAGCCCCAATAGGAGCTCCCCCAATTTCTAAGCACCTAGAACAACCACCCAGGAGAATTATTTATTACAATGAAATAAACTCCCATGCACTCTCTTGTTACTACTTCATCAATGTGATTAAAAACTAGAGGCAGTCTCCCTATGTGAGGGCTGTATAGAAACTCAACCTTTTAATTAAATGTTCTAGGTGCTAGCAAAATCACAATTACTGCAGGAGACAGTTAAAGCCTTGACTTGTAACATTAGCTCAGGTCACCATCTTTTCAGGTCTATAAGCACAGGCAAAAAGGATAGACTGCTTAAATTTGATAAAACCTAAAAATAAGTTAACTTACCCTAAACCTTCAGGTTCTGAGATAGCTTCCCGCCTGACCTATTCTCATACCTCTGCCTCAAGCCAAACCAAATCTACATTTAATATAGAAAGGCATGTTAAATTACACAAGTTCAGTCCACTACGAGATAAACATTCAACACAAGGCTGAATACAGTTACAAAATCAAGGAGAAGTATCATTAGCTCACCCTTTTCATGACACATCAGCATGTGCGTGGTATGGTAGTCTGCAATTTACAGTGTAGCTGAGCATTACCTCTATTTGACGAACATGCATTCAAGTCCATCAGCTCGAATGAATTTCAGTGCCTTGAGAGGAACAACTCCATTTATTGTTCTTTTAATCTTTGAATATACACGTTCACTCATGAAGTGAACTATACCAAATGTTCTTCAATATGCTGTTTCCTCATGATTGTATAGCAATAATTATTGCTATGGAGTGGAAGCATTTCTGAAAGATGTTTTGATGTTTTAAGGTGACGATTATAATTATGTGTTCCCAGCAGTTTAGGTAGAAAACAGGTACTTCAGTCTGCCATCATCTCCCTTAGCACCCTGCTCCCAGCCCCAATTCTCTAAACACGCACAGACACACTCGAATAAGCAGGAAACAAATCTTATTATGCTAGCAGGAGGTCTAGGGGGTTCTGATTTCTAGAGCTCTAAGATGCTATTTAGGGACCGAAGTGATATGTGAGTAGAATTGCAAGTTGGAGTAGTAAAAACTCCTAGTCATTTAAAGCCCATTTTACGAGACGGTCTTTGAGCAAGGGTGGTGTGTGGCTTCCTTTTCAAGGTTTGCTTTGCTTTACACTAAGAAGGTATGGTGCACATCTCAGAGGAGTGCAATGCAGCCTGAGCCCTTCTCAAGAACTGTTCGCAGCTGCTGTTGTCTTTCTTCAGTGGGGTTGCTGGTAGCATTGCTGGGATCACAGGTTACAAGAAAGTCCTTGGCCTCCTTGCCCCTTTCATAAAACATCCTTCTTGCTTTCTGCCTTTTTCAGGGGTGAGTGGAGAGAACAGGATATCAGAGGCCATGCTGTGGCTCAAGACGTGTGGCAGAAATGACAGCATAAGGCAAGCTCTCCCACGACTCCCAGAATTACATCCCTGCTTGTAAAGATACAGCCAATAATATACTTCCACATTGCCCATATACCAGAAAATAAACTTGAGGAATCCAAAGCCAAATAGGAATAAAAAGCAGGCTTTGTGCACACAGTGAATTATTTATATAAGAAAAATCATTCTTTGAGGGTTGCTGCTGCATTGAGCTTGAAATCCAGATAACCCAAGAATTTTTAAGGACGCTCATTTATATTCTCAACAGCTATTCTTTGCAGCCATTTTGATTTCCCATGATGTTTAATATTGGCTGCAACAAAGTTTTGTCTGTGCAGATTTTTGCAAAAGGACTGTTTTTCATGCAAGCATCCATTTATCTCCACAAGAAAAAAAATTCAGCCTGCAAACAAGAATATATGTGATTAATTATTTAGCAAATGCTGTCTCCCAATTTCCTATTTAAGAATACTAAATTACCCAACCAGCAGCCAGAAATAATGCTGTTTAAGGTAGCTCTTACACAAAAGTAACAGGAAAAAGCGAGGCTGAACTGTCTGACGTCAACAGAAAATCCACAGACAGTTAATTCAGACGGGCAAACGTGTATAATTGAAGAATACAATCAGAAAAACCTTCTCATTTCAGCAGCGTCATGGCTGCAAAAACCTGGAGATGCTAATGCCATGTAATTTGTTCCAACAATATTATCACAACACACTTTTCAATGAGTCTTAATGACAGAACAGCATTGTCACCCAGACATTTCTCCACCTAGCTCTTCCAAAGCTGTCATGCCTCGTGTTTTCACATGCATTTGCCCTGGCACTGACTGTAGCACAGAGCCCCGTGACAAGCCCATGGAGCAGAAGACACTTATTTGCCGGCTCTATGGGGGGGAGTGGACCAACACTAGAAGAACCACACTTCTGCTTCCATCAGATGAGCTGCCAGCTGGGTACATTTCAGACACTGCACGCGCTCATCACGCTGGTGAACAGTCTGTACTACATCTGTCCTACAGGATGAGCCGACTTTACCACATTCTGCAGAAGATGGATCTTGCTGTCCCAGGGCTGAAACTCAAGAGTATTTTCTTGGTGATGGGCTACCCCTCAAATACATCCCAGATTGAACCACCTGGCAGAGCTGATCTTCATTGGTATTCCTCCCCTTTCCTTAATCTAATCAATCTTTCTGAGTTGAACCTCGCTAAATAAGTCATTAGAGCTGAAAATCCTCCACGGTGAATCCATATTATTGCTATGTAACTGTGTGTGAGTGCCCAGTTATTACCTTTATTGTAGTAACAACCTCTAACCCTGAAAAATGAAAGAGAGGAATTAGGTACAGAACCCTTTTATAGTCACAAGTAAAAGGCTAACATTCTCGAGGTCTCAAAAATTGAGTTTTGACATTTATTATTTCTGTTTTAGCAATAATTGCCTTTTGTTAGAAATCCCGGTTGGTTGTCATCCCAGTTTCTATTTCCCCTGTCCTTTTAACGTATCAGATAATGATGTGTTCTTTTAGAACTTGTCTCTGTTCACAAGTTTATTCCAAATTCTTGTTACTGTCTATAAAAATGAAATGTTTCTTGGGAGACCATCCATGCTTTACAGGGGCTTTCCCAGAAGGCAACTCACCATCACTTGACTAATTTCTTTGTCACTAATAGAAGCATCTGTTTCTTCCACTGGTTATGATGAAAGATCAGCAAAAGCTCGTTCTTGGGGGGAAAAAAGTGCTTACCTCTTGAATAGATGATATCTGAGACAGAGGTTCTCATAATATCTTCCGAGCCACCAGACAATTTCCTAAGGCACCTTAATCCCTCCTCCATTTTATTCCTTTACAGAAGGGATGGTCACAGAATTTTGTGGGGTTTTAAATCCTAGCAAGTAGTCTTGCCACTCTGTGCAAAATATTGCTGTCAAGGTAGTTTCTTCCTCTTCTTCTAAGATGAGAAAATGAACTCCCTGTGTAGGAGCAAGAGGTCCTGCTGGTTGATGTCTGAGACCCATTGGCCGTGATAAAATTGATCTACTCTCCTGGTTCAGTTCAGGACACCAGAGCACTCCTTAGACATTTGTTTATTATCTCTGCAGGCCTCCGAATAATTCAGCCTTTTGCCTTTCCTCTGTTAAGGCATATTTAATATACCCTTGGTGTAAAGCATTCAAAGCCTCTCAAAAACTACTTTAGAGCTTGCGGGAGGCTTTCTGGGTTGCAGAAACTGTCCTGAGACCATACCATCTAGTGCTGTTATTCTGCCTGATTTCACAGTCCAAAACCGACATGGGGAGGTGGGAATATGCGTCGCTGTGTATGTGCAATAGCTGTCAAGGAAACTCCTGTAAGCAGCAGAATCTAGAAAGAAATGCATCTCTAATAGGAACCTCATTCTCCTCACTTTTGTTCCACAATACAACATTCACAGCCTTCTCTAAGCCCTTGTGTAAATTTGTGTGAAACTTGCAAAAATGGATTACGAGTTTTATTATACCAAGTCTTAATCAGCAAGTCTGATGGGTCGGGTTCTTCCACAGGGGTATCAGCTGTGGGAGAATGCAGTCTCCAGATTTTCTGCATCTCATGGTTCTGTCATGCCCATGTTAGCCTGCAGCTTTCTGTATGATTTCAGCAGTGTTCAGGCTGTGTATTGGGGAAAGGTTTTCGCAGTGGTTTTGAGGGAGCTAGGCATCAGGACGTACTCACTGAGTGCTCAACACAGCATGACAAGAAAACATCTCTCAAGAGGCACTCTTGTCCTTCCAACGTATTGCTGCAAGAGAACTGATCTTTAAGCAAGACCTATCTAATTATAGAAACTCTTTGTGCAGTCTCCAAGGTGACATGCAAGTACCTGGATCCGTGGCATGCCAAATGCAGGCACTCCAAGGGCCTGGTATATTATTTTCAGTTCCTTTCAAATACTCTTAGATTATACCAATTTATCTGGAGCTGGGCTCCAAAGCAGAGATGAAAAGCAAGCAGCTACACAGTACTGCAACTTAGGGTGCCAAAGTAATGAGGGTCCCCAAAGGCAGTTAATGCTTCGTTTTCCTGCAGAAGGGATGGTGATTCATGAAGTTGCAAGATGATCTTCACTATATATTTCAGGTGTGGCCGCCTGCAGATGCACAGCTTTTACACCTGCATCGTTCAGTCTAACCAATCCTGAGAGCCGCAGACAGAGGAATCTCCCCATGCTCATAGCACGGCTGTACTGACACAACAGCACTGCTAGCACGGACCCTGGTCACAGCTCAGACCCTCAGAAGTGCTCAAAACAATTTTGAACTCATGTCCTACTTGGAGAAATGTATTCAAAGCTGCAGATCACATACTACCATCCAAATAGCTGAAACATCCAATTATTAATTAACAGCTCTTTTTATACCCAGGGGGTGTGACCTTACTGCTTCTGTGCATCTGTCAGTGTTCAGGAAAATCACAACTAGTTGTGTAGATTAATTGAGATAGTCTGAAGCGCTGCAAGGCAGTGGGCTCTCTGCGTGCTATGGCAAGTAATGCCATGCCAAGGTAAAAAGAGTTGGGCTACCTTTGGATCATGCCAGAAATGATGACTCGTGGCACAGGTCATGGCCAAACAATACAAGCTCAAGGCAGCTCAATACCCAGTTTTCACCTCTAACAAACAGTACCAGAGTCTCCTTGCCCCTGGAAAGCCGTACTTCCTCCTCACCTCTGCCAAACAGGACGTCGGTGGGGCTGGCAATGCAGTTACCGCCGGGTGCCTAGCAAGGTACAGGAGTTGTGCTGGCAAAAGGCTGGAGCTTGCTCACCTCCAGCTGAGAGCAATGTGCTGGATAGTCCTGGGTGCACTGAAAATCAAACCCTTGTGCCTCCATCTGGGTATGCAGATGGGGATATTTTTAACCTCTATCTGTGTGTCATAGTAAAGTGGAATTAATACATGTCCAGGTGAACAGTATAAAAATTAGCACATTAATATTTGCAAAGCATTTAGGTACTGTAGCAATGAACATCAAAGGAGAGCCCAGGAGGAAACTAACAATTGTTTTCTGAGTAAAGTTTGAATAGTGTGTGCAAATAATTCATGGAGCTGCGCAGGGAACAATAATGAAGACAGGACTACCGGATGTCTGCTCATTTTTTGAGTACATCTCTTCTGCACACATGACATATTGCACAGACAGGTGATCCACTTCACTAGATTTGGACAGGCAGCCTAATTCTCCATGTTTTCATTTTGCAGGAAGGGGACAAAAATAGTAAGATAAGCAGATGAAAAGAAATAAATTGTATCAGACACATGATTCTGTCACGCCTAAGACTGGTTTTGCCCGTTCAAACTGGAAATATGGCTTTCTCTCAGTACGGTCCCCAGTAATATAGAATTAAGTTTGCTTCAGGCCCAGTTTTCCATTACACCTGAATATTATTTAATCCTCAAACCAGCAGAAATGAAGAAAACACACTTGGTTCTTAAAAGACATGTGCCTGGTTCTCTGGGGCTGAAGGAGGCTAGCCAGGGTCCAAAGACTTCTGGTACGGTAATTCTACGCACAGAAGAAATGGTTCGACATACATCAAGACTCTTTCTTTGCCTTTCTAACTGGGTACAGCACCTATTTGTACAAAATATGTGGTGCCAAGGCTTCATATTTGCTGATGAAATAATATAATTCTGTTGATCTATGCATCCTTAATTCAAGTAATCCCATTGAAAAAAGGTTGGATTTGCTCAAGTATTTTGCTATCAAGCAGTTAATACATGCTGCAAAACAAAATCCAAACTAGACATTTGTGCAGGAGACAGACCTGAAGGAGCAGGTGCTCATGGCCTGTTCTGGTTCATTCAAATCAGTGGAAGCGCTGGGATTAATTCCAACAGGAGCACGCACACGCCTTCATAGAGGAATGTGTGTCTTTATGCAAAAGGGACTTATAGCCCTGTTCTCTGTTTTTAGTCCTGACACAGCCTTGTTGCAATCCTGATTTAAGTCACTCAATCTGTGGAGTGCTGATATCAATCTCGTGCTTTATAAGCTCACCTGGCTCCTGCACAAAGCGCTGTAAATGCTTTTACAAGACTTAACATGCTTTGGCTTTCAGTGATCATGCTCAAATCCACAGGCCAGGAAAAAAACATCATAAAAGCTCAAATTCCAACTGGCACAAGGAAAGAAGCGTGTTTGCAGGAAGAGACACCAAGTGAAAACACGTGGTAAGAGATGGACTCAATTTTCTCTCTTCGGGACCTCTCTGGCCCCAAACTTTGCCACCTCTCTCATGCAGCACATCGTTTTCTGCGCAGTTCCTGTTGGCCCAGGTCAGACACAACACTCACCAAGTGTGACCTCTTACCCACTTACCCATTTTTACAGACCAAGGCATTAGTACGGCCTCAGAAGCATGATGTGAGGAAAAAAAACCTCTCTGTGTGTGCATGACAGCCCGAAAGGTCCAGCCTTAGACCAGCTTCACTGCCCAAAAAGTTAGTATTGATATCAGTGAGAGGAACACGCAATGTTGAAGTCTTCGTTCAATGTGCAAAGCCGCAGCACCTCCCCATTTTATTTTTTTTTTAATATTGCTTGATTTTCTGCTTTTATTCACCGTTCTTATTGCGTGCAAGGTTCTGGCCATGTAACACTCAAACTCACGTGTAACTCAATTCACCACAAGTCCAAGTATTTCCACAAGAGTCACTGCTGAAAAAAGATCCCACCCTTCAGTCCTTAGCATCAGCTGTGGAGTTGTACTAGCATGACACCTGGTCTGTATTTTGTTTTATAGATATAATACGAAATTACTCCTTCCAAGATGCTCCAAATCCTCCTGTATTCCTGTACTCTCCTACCCTCCAGCTCCAAATTACTTAAATACAACTTTATTAGGAATGCAAACCAGTTTGCTGGTTGCTATCCATTGTACAACACATGAATTTTGGATTTTACTGGCAGGGTTGTAGCCACAGGGCTCTCCCTCCCTCATGCTCTCCC
>NW_010389176.1:26988-32082 GCF_000710305.1 Buceros rhinoceros silvestris
GCCACAGGACTCTCCATCCCTCATGCTCTCCAGACACACTTCTCTGCTGAAGTCAATGAGGCTCGTCCAATTTCCACCAAAAGAGATGGTTCCTAAACTGTATTTATTTGTTCTGTTTACAAACAGTTTTAATCTAAATATTTTGCTAGCTAGGCAGTAGATACAAAATCTATTATTTTGTGTGCAGTAAAAGTATAAAGACCTTATTTTAAACTTATAATGACGGTGGTTGTGCTAAAGAGAGGCAGATTATGAAATGAAGACAACAATAAATCTGTCAGAGTAAACTGCAGAAACCATGGCCATAGGGTGGTAAAATGGCCGCACGCTGACTGTTGTTTTACTATAAGAGCTACCATTAAAGTGCAGTTTTATCACCACCATTATTGATTTATTTTGCTGAACTTCCAGAAAACAGCCCTGTTAAAATCTTAATTCAAAGTGTACTTCTTTTTTGCTAGCACTGAGAAAAGAATAATATTGGATTTTCACCTTAGATCAGAGGCAAATGTGTCAAACCTGTTGGACTGCAAAGAGCCCATCAACTTAACGTTTGAGCTCCCACGTAGAAGTGAAGCGCTGAGCAGGAATTACCGCCTCAGCTGATGCAGAAAATGAGAGGAATGTGTGCGGGCTGAGCAGGACTTGGTTCACATGGGTGGCTTTGGCAGTGTGCAGGGCCTGGGCTCTGATTCCAAAGGAGCTCAGTCACTGCAGATCTCCTGGCTGAGGAGCCCAGGCTGGACACCTCCTGGCCAGGCTGACCAGAAACCTGATTCACGAGTCAGGACGATCCCTATCCAGGACACCAGGACTTGTCCAAAAGGTGCAATGAGAACTGCTCGGTCACCCTTCCAGCAAAGCCTTCTGACACACCTGGCACCTTGGGGGGATTCTTGGAGGCTTTCTAGATTCAACTAATTAGGTTCTAAATGGGTATTGAGTTGTCAAGGTCTACAGATGCTTAACTTCTGTAAAAACTCAGAGCTTCAAAAAAAAAGTTTAATTTTGGCTCTGGATTCCTAAAGTCTATCGTGCCTAACCCTTGTATAGCTGTAGACAGAGCAATTAAATCAAAGCAGAGGAAACAGAAAATTACCCAAATCTGTCATAAGCCCTACTTTTATATAAACACTGAGGGGGATGAGAGGAGTCTTCCTCTATTAATCTATGAGCATCTCACAAAACTCTGTCATTTAAGCCACCCTAAATTTTCCATTAATAATGGCAAGGTCAACAGTGTACCTACACAAACAGAAAAATTAATGAGAAAAAACCTAGCAGCGGGGTCATCGGCTGATAGATCTCTAGTACTGCTGTAAAAGCAAAAAAGGCAGCTAGCCAGCCAGGGCAGAAGACTGCTCTGCCTTTGCTACTCTTTCCGTTGCAGTGCCCTTTATATATGCAGGCTGAGTGGAATGCATCATAAAAGGTGACATTTTATAACAGCAGTTTGTAAATTTTACAGAAGCTTACTGCCTGTAAATCACGCAGCTTATTCCCTCACTGACTTTATTACTGCAAACCCAACTATGGATAAACTCCATGCCAGTTTACTTGAAATTTATCTTTTTTATTCAGACCAAACTGAGCTCTTTTAATATTCCTTTTCTTCTAATGATAAAGTCATCCGGATAATCTTATTTCTTTTACAGACATTTTGAAGGATTCTAATGTATCTTGAAAAAGCAATTCCTGATTTTGGTTGTTCCTATCTTAACATGTACTTCTGCTGTCAAAAGATGTGTTTTTCCCTTTATTTCAATTATGTGTATTTATTTTTATTCCAAATCTTCCCCAGGCACCTAGCCCTTTTTAGATCTAAACTGTCTCTCTTTGACTTGCTTTGCTGTGCTCTGACTTGCTTCACAGCCAGACATCACAGACTGGTTTTTACAGAATCTGTGCACAAACCTGTTCTTTATTTGGTAACATCCACATTTATTTCATAGCAGAGCTACACAATTTATTCTGCCATCTGTGCAGAGGATATTTTCATGGTTAGTCTTCACAGGCATTAATGGAGACTGATGGCACAAATTCCTTGTGCATCAGTGAGAGTCTTGTGAATGAGATGGTTGGTGAATTATCTTATTTTTGCAAAGAGTTTCATGGAGCAAAGTGACCCAGCTAATATCTTTCCCTCTGTTTTCAGCAGTTCTTATCCTCTGCTTATGGCCCTGCTCATAATTCATTTTCAACCCTAATAGAACACAAGCTTAGATTCTGCTGAAAACCGTGTTTCAACACTAGAGAAGACCAACCTGCTTGGAAACCAATACGGAAAGGCATTTCTTCAGAGTGGTTTTTAATGCAGTTGTTGGAAAGTTCACCCTTATTTTCCTTGGCAAGCCAAGCAGGATTTGTAGCCAGGTTAGACTTAGTTCAAAGCTCTCGCATCTGGAGCTCCGGAAGGTGTTAGCTGTGCGAAGGTGTTGATTGCAATGGAAATCTGCCAGGAGCAGGGTATGACACGGCCCTTCTTCAAAGTCGGCTGCTGGCTTCATGCCTGTTTGGAGTTCACAGAATTTTTAACAGGGATGGTATCGAGTTTCAGTGGTATACCCTGATTTACATCGACAGCTTGGCACCAGAAGCTGGCCAGTGACCAAAGTCCCTCAAGACTCTGAAGAGCAGCGCATAGTCCAGCCACTTTTGGGTTCGTGAAATACTTCACTCCTTAGTTTCAGAACATCTACAGTACTGGGGAAGATGCTCTTTTACTGCATGGCTGTCCTAGCTAGCGCCATCAGACTAAAAATTAAATTCTGTAGTGCCTGATTGTCTTCTCACTTATTTCCCATGAGCTGGGGGATAACTTGATGGAAATAAACAGAATGGCGTTTTCTGCAAGAGAACAATCAGCCTCCGCATGTTGTGCTTTGTCGCTCCATGGCTCAGTGGAAGTGGGTCTGCAACACCGTCCAGACAACAACAGTAATTTGCTTAGATGCTTGAGAGATCTGCTACAACTTTCAAGTATAATGGGTTACAGAAGCCTTAATGTGAGATTTAGGTATTTTTAAAAGGTCTTTTGGTCTTACAGATGGAGTGAAATACTTACTGAGATATTGCAAAACCCTAGGAGTCAAGTTTTTCATATGCTAATGGTTGGGACATGCAGATAGCTTGCTAGGTTAGTGTGACCTTTTGCTCTGTCTTCACATCCATTGAACAATAACCTCAATATCTCGAGAAGATGTCTAGCAAACACAATAGGGTCCATTTATTTAGTCGTCATCCACAGGGATGAACAGTCTCTATGAGCACACAACTGAGGACCTTGTAGACATACACAGGGGTGTCCCTCATGCAACCTTAAGCTGCCATGGAGATCGTGAACGTGTTCAGCTACCGCGTATTGCTGATGCTGAAATGGAGATTTCATCTCCCTGAAGAATTCCTCAAAGTATCCACAAGCAAAATCCATTTACATCATCTTTGGTCCTCAGAAATGCATCAGCATATAAAGGCACTTAATTGCTGCATTTTAAATGTTCTGCTTGGAGATTAAATAACTCACAGAAAAATGGATTCAATAAAACAGAGCACAAATCATTACAATTCCAAAACACACATCTCTTTGTCACTTTGCATTCCTACTCTTCTTGCTGCTGTTGCTAATTCTTGGCGTGTTTTATTGGAGCTCTTTTTTGCCTGTTTTAAAGTATATACATAGAAAAGAAGTTGCAAAATGCAAGTGGAGTGTGAGGACGTTTATCATCTGGACACACTGAGATAAGGAAATATGTTTTCTTTATAAAATCAGATTTTTGCAGGGTGCCAGTTCCATACAGAAAATCATAGGGGTTGGATCATTTGGAAAGGAGTTCCCAAAGATATTCCAAAACAATTAACTTTTGAGATTATTTATTCCATGTGGCCAGGACATAATCTTTATATGAAATTTAATCAGCATTGTATAATGACATTACATTTTAAATTGCAAATTGCATGTTGTAATTACCTAATTACACATTGTAAATATATGATTACATGAATTTGCACCAAAATTCATAATTACACTTAATTACACTAATTGCATCAAACTAATCAACTACAAAATACAAGGAAAAGTCATGCAAACAAAACCTACAGGAAAGAACACTTTGAAAGTGAGTCCCAGAGTAACCAGAGACACGACACTGCCCTATACCTGGAAAACAATTCATAGGTAGAGCTGGGTGGGAAACAAGTTCTCTGACCTAAAGGTGATTTTATGGTCTCAGAAATCTGCTCTTGCTCTGCAATGGGGCAATCACACCCCCATACCTTACACAGTTTTTAGAAGGTTGGGTTGTTTGAGGTTTTCTTCCTTTCTGCGTAAAGTGCAGGAGGTTTCTCATTCACGATAGCGTATCAGTTAGTTGTGCACCACTGCAGGACGGGAAGGAGAGAGACAGAAGGAAACAAACCTCAGATCAGCCCTGCAGGCCAAACGCTCTCCTGAGATACTAGGAGTCCAAAATTTTGGTCTAAGCTACAGCAGAGCAGCCTCTTGAAGCAGAGCTGCTTACACCAGCGGGTGAGTTTGCAACGCTGACCGTGTCTCCCGCAAGAGTCATCCTTGCTGAAGGTGCTACATCTACTACCAGGGAAGGATTTGGCTTTGCAGAACTGCCAGTTTCCGCTAGAAAAGCAGATACCTCTTACGCCATTTTCACTAGGAGTAGCAGGTGCTTCACATTTCTTAAAAGCCAGTTTAAATCTCCCACTTCAGCAATAGGGCACGATTTACCTCTGCTCTGCTGAGGTCAGTGGTTGAGGAGCTGATTTAGCTCTGCCACACAGCCTTGGTCATTTGAGATTCATCTTGGAGCCCTCGTCCTTAAGCGCTCTTTCTTGCAAAACGAATACCGGCACTTTCTAACTCCATTAGAGTGGATATTGCCATGCATGATTATAATTTACTTTCTTTACAAATCAGTGGCCTATTTTTCTGTACAACACTTACCATGACATGACTTCAGGAAAGGTTTCAGTCATGGAAACGTATAGTGCTTTTGATGCATCTTCAGTAATTACATTTCATTTTACATATTTATATATGTCTCCTTCTTTTGAGGAGCAATTCTGAGGAAACTGGTGGAAGTC
>NW_010389176.1:32198-33119 GCF_000710305.1 Buceros rhinoceros silvestris
CAGAGAGAAAGACAGGCAACTATGGGATACCTCTTTCTTTCCTTCCCTTTTATCACTGCTGTATCAGTAATTACAACTCTTGTAGTGTAAATATAGCTTTACACCTCTCAAGTGTAAAGGGGCTATTGCCAATAAAGCACACAGTATGCAGACAGTGTCATCGTGGAGGAAAAGAGAGATGCACTCTTGTGAGTCCCATTAAGACTCATAATTTAATGATGGGGTGGGTGAGAGCAGGCTATTCCAAGGCATTTAGAAGTGACACAACTCAACTGGAGTGTAGCTGGTGTGCTTTAGAATGTTGCATCCCTCCTCCAGCACTCTGTTTCCCAGGAAAATAATCTCTCTGGCAGTTTCTCTTATTTGCCTAACAGATTTTAAAAAGACGAGAGTCTTTCCTCTGCAAGCAGCCAGAGATGAACGTGCACCTTGTCAGGAGTGCCCTTTTTGAAAGTCCCCTTCGTCAGAACCAGGACGGTGTTTGCTGGTGGATGTCTTGTGATGCTGGGAGTGTCCCTGCTGGCAAATGGGGGGTTGGGGGGTGCTGGAAAACAGCCTCTCAGTCTAGATCAAACAAACCCTCACATTCCCATAACCCCTATCTACTGCTGTCTTTAAAGGCTTTTGTAAGAATCTTAAAAGTCAGCGAGTTGTACAGTGTTATCCTTATTCTAAGTGATAGAAACATTCACATTTAAAGAAAACATGAGGGAACGGCATGGAGTTTCCCGTCCAATCAAAAAATCGCACCCTGATTGACTTGACTCATAAGAGCCATTACAATAAATATTGTTTATATTCAAAAACAGCAAGACTTGTTTATCTCCTGCCCTCTAAAACAGCATTGATCACACAAACTATTTTCAATATAGCTAAAATTTATGTTCAAGTTTCTACTCAAGCACATCAAAGCTAGGCATT
>NW_010389176.1:33214-35164 GCF_000710305.1 Buceros rhinoceros silvestris
CTGCAGTTAATTTATCCATGTAGTCTCATTTCTTGTTGTATGTAACATAGTCTTTAAGCACCCAGTTACACATTATATTTTCCACCAGATTAATCGCCTTGGAGGCCTTCAGCAGAGCACCACTGCTTGCTTCTTAGGCCTAGATCTGCAAAAGGACTTAGTCTCACAGAGCACAAAACCATGATGTGTTCAAAATCCCCTCACTGATTCCACCTCACCTAGGAGATGTCTCAGGTTCCCAGGACTTAATTATTCCATACCTGTCAGTAAATATCTTTAAGGAGTGGAGGCATCCTCTGAGGGATATGTGTCCTGGTAACATTGAGCAGCTTTGCATCTTGTTCATTCACAGATCTCACTGGGATGAGCAATTTCATTGCTCCCCTGACTATTTCCCCTGCAAATTGCTAAAGCACATTTATGGGGTCAATCTCCTTAGAAAAGAGAAGCAGAGAGGAAAAATTTCCCCATTTATGCAGGAGTTCAGGACTCAGAAGTCTCACCCAAGGTACACAAGATGCACATGCAGCTCCCCTCTCTGCCCAAAAACACTTGATCCTCTCTCTCCCCTCTCATACAAATGTTCAAAGCAGAGGACGCAAGAGAAGCAGCTGCTGCTGGGTTTGCCTAGTCTGTTTTATTGAGGCTCTTCCACTGTACATAGTCTAATCCAACATATATCAAAGCAGACCCAGAGCAACATCAAGTTTCAGCCTGTTCTGCAGTGACACCTCCAACTGGGAGCCGTAGCACCGAGCACTGCAACATGCAAGTCCTTCCCTGGCTCTAGCTCTAGTATCTCCAGTCACCTGAATTTTCTCACTGCTTGAATAGGGTGAAAGGAGGTTATTTCACTTTGCAAAGACAGGCAGCGAGTTAGTTATGGAAATGGTATTATCCAAAGAGTCAATCAAATTCAGGTGCCTGGTTTGCTCCGCTAAGTGTTGTCCTGTTAAATCCAACCTGGGTTAATTATTTTAGGTCTCTCCAACCAGCCTAATCTAGAATTATCCACAAGTTACCAGAGGAAAAGAAAGAAACGTTTCTAAAGGTGAGTTCCCCCACTTACGCTGCGATGCTCATTGCCCAATCCAGACACAACGCACCAGAGCGGACTTTAAAATAACACGGGCAATGACTTTGCACAGAAGGGAAACCATGATCTTTGCCTTCCCTTCACCTGATGCTTTGCACAATGCTAGCTTAAAGACCTCCTTAATTCTGTCCATAGATCAAATTATTTTGGGAGGTTAGGAGTGATATATGTTTCTGAAGAAGTCGTTTCTGCAGTATTCTGCTTTCACAGCATCACATTTAAAGCTGGGTAAATACAAATTGATTTTCTTTTTAATGTCTGTTCCTGAAGAAAATATATTTATATACTCAGTCAAATGAAACCTCTCATTGTGATTTTAAGCTAGCATAAACACTTTTAACACAAAATTAAAGGGTTTTTTTTCCTAAACAAATAGCTATTTTATACTGAGAAATGGATACACTTCCATTGCCATTGTTTTCTCAGGCTCCTTAAAAAAAAAAAAAAGGTAAACTTATTTAAAAATAAAAGAAAAAATCCACAAATAAATGTCTTTAACCACACTGCTAGTTGTGGTGAACCTTCAGACACTTTTATAGTACCTGTCACCCTCGGGTCTGGCAGTGATGGTCTCAGATGCCTTTGCTCATTCACTATTTGCTCTGGCCAGTCCATGTGCTTTAGACTTCCTGACAAAACCACTGACAGCAAACTGAGTGGTCAGAAAGATCTCAACAGCCATTTCTGTGTACACCACTGTACCAGGCTGATAATATTGTCATGAGATATATGAAGGTAGAGTACACAGAGAAAATAGCTTCAGGGATGCATGTAAAACAACAGGATATCAGCTAATTCTACTTAGGGCTCTTCCACATTGTTCTCTGAAAACATCAACTCATTTGTCAGCAGGA
>NW_010389176.1:35308-52944 GCF_000710305.1 Buceros rhinoceros silvestris
GGAATCAAAATGGCAGGTACAATATTTGGAAAGAAAATGAGATTTAAAAAAATGCCAGCATTACACCAAATCATATTGCTTCATACCGTGCCTGTATCTAGGAAATCATGCAGTTCCACTCTCCTCTTGTCTCGCCAAAGGAGGATCCATTAGGAACAGAAAATCTAATGGTTTTGGGGGGTTTTTTTTGTTTTGGTTTGTTTTTTTATAGGGAATAGCCCCACAAGGGAGATGTGAAATGGGTCAGACTTCTGCCTCAAAAAAGGACAGCAAAGGGAGCATGCACTGGAGGTTAAGCTTGGCAATCATGTTTGACCATAGAAAAGTCAGTCTGGAAAGATTAACAGCCATTGCTCATAAAAGACCACCGAACAAAAGTGTTAGACAGTGGGATGAAAACAGAGGAAAGGAAGCATTGTCTTCACACAACTTAGAACTGAGGCACGGACCTCACTGCTACAGGATGCTGAAAAAAGCCGAAGGTATAAATGGATCTGACCAGACAAATCCATGGTGGAAAATTTAGCTGAGAGTATTAAAACTGAGGATTGAGAGCCTGTATCTCTGACTATATTGACTGACTGATGGAATTTGGGTAGGTGTAGATTTATATTTTTTCTCAAAATGTTTTCTTAAGTACCTGCTGCAGCCACTGGCAGAAGAAGGGCACTGGACTGAACTGACGTGGGGTGAGAGGCAGTGACAAGGCAGTGACAAGGCGCATCCAGCTCAGCAAGGGTCACGTTAACGGAGATTTTGTCTCCACTATCATCAAGGGCATACTAACGCTGTGGTGAGCTGTAGTCGGAGAGCCCCTGGGCTCTTTGGGAAGGCAGCCTGCTTTCACACGCTCACATCCCCAACCGTGTTCCCAGAGCCAGTCCTCCCAACCTCAGGGAGCGTTTTATTCCTATGCTCACTCTCATTTTCTTTGTAACAAAGGGAGATGGCTTAATTTGCATCCAGGTGTAATAAACAATCTGCCTTTCGGGAGAGCCAGGAGAGGAAGCACCTTAATTCTTCTCAGTGAGTGCTGAAAACCCTGGCATCAAGGCTGGAAACCCTGGCACCAAAGCCGAAAGCCGCAGGAACCAAAAAGCACTCCCAAAACCTCATCCAATTAAGCAGAGAATCCACGCACGCTGCTCTCCAACAACAAAAATGATTAGCCTACCAGCTGATGTGAGTGCACATGGCTCGTTCTCTGGCTCAGCCACAAAAGAGGTAACGGCATTTGCTGTGTTTGAATAGTTTCCTTGCAATCACAGCTGGGCAATTAGACTCCTGCCTTCAGGACGAGAAACTGGGAAAGGAGGCAAAGGAATTCTTTTGGGGCAGGGAGAGCATTTACCGCGGTGTATTTGGGGTAAGCCGATGTTTGCTTTATTACTTTTAAATTGCATCAAGCCACATTTCTAAACGAAATGCTTAAACAAATGTTCAAAATTGTTTTTCTAACATTTTTTTTTAAATAAATGCCTGCCCTGCTATTTGCTGTGCCCAGCCTATTTTTCAAATTCGCCACATACTCGTGAACAGTTTCAGTCACCCTAAAACTGTGGGTTTGGAAAAATAAATTATTTGTCGAAAAATTTTCAACTCAATTTTCTCTAAACCTCTTCAGTCTCACTATTGCAGCATAACTGGGTTGAGAATAGCACGTCCATGCTCTTATTCTTTATATATACATATATATAAAGGAAGTTACTATATTCTTTTTAACCTACAAAAATGTTGTGCCTTTTCACAGTGGCTTTGATCCAAAGCTGAGCAAAACAATGGGAATCCTTTCCTTGACTTCAGTGGGCTGCAGACTTGGCCCTCATGCTTTTGCTGAAGAATAAGCAAAAGCTATTGTTTTGGCAGTGTGAGATAATTGTTTCTGTCTTCTGTCGCAGTGCCCCAGCACAACACGCCAACAAAGCCAAGCACACATCTTGCCCAGCAGAGCCCGAGATGCATTTCAAAGAGGCTTTTGCCAGGGCTTCCTCCAATCAAAGCAGCACACGTGAGACAAATCTCATTACTACATTCAGCAACAACAAAATGTGTTGTTAATATGTGCTCATGGCTGAAGAACAATCCATGGGCTTGCAAGTCAGTGTTGGTTTGAATATACACCGTAGGGCAGAAATCGCGGAGCTGCCACCAGCTGCACAATAGAAGCAGAAATGGTTTTTGGGGCTACCGAGGACAGAGCGGTGCAAAGGAGCGCTCTAAGTTCATTGTGGCCTGGAACCAAGAGGATGAGGCTGCAGAAGCCAAGGACTAGCGAAGCATGGAAACACAATAAAAATTTGCATGGAGCAGCCAGCACATGTTGATAGAGTGACTGGCACTCACAAGCCAGATATTGACTCCATCTTACAGCCTCAGTTGGTTTTATTTACTCACGCAGCTCATCGCCTTAAAGGGGCTATCGGTCCGAGCAAGACAGGGAGACGTAGGTCCGTATTTGTAGCAAAGTATTCCCATTGGAGGAATGAGGAAAATAATAATGCATCAGTGAAACAGCTCCTCGGGAAGAAAAAAAAAAAAGGAATTAAATCCTCATCTTAGAAAAAATAAAAAACCACAAATAAATGTTTTTTGCATCAAACACTTCATTATGAATTCAGAGGTTTTGTGTGAGACAAGGTACTGTTATGTGATTATGTGTTTCCACTGCTTGCTGCTCACATCAGGGTCTAGAGAGGTTTGATCTCTGCTCTTGGAAAACAGAGATGGTTGTGGGTACCATACAAAAAACAGGGGGTGTAAACCTGGAGTAAAATGTCAGTGAATCATACCCCTCCATAAGTCCGCAGCTAGACCAGGGAGTAACTTTATTTGCCAACAGAAATGCTCTAAATCAGTCTAAAGGTTACCTTGAGAGAAATTAGTTTAAAGGAGGGTTAGAAATTGGATGGTGAAAAGTAAATATGAAAGGTCTGATATAGCTCCAGGGATGATCTCACTTGTCCCCAGGAAATTACCAGGAACTGTTACATCACATCAGAAGAAAGGTAGGGAAACTGGGCATTTAGGACATGGTCTTTAATAGAGGGATCAAACAGAAATGAAACCATGTTTAGGCTTTTCAGTTCAGCTTTTTATGAGTTCTTTGACCCAAAAATTCTCCACAGGTAAGTTTCTCAGTGTTAGTATACAGCAGGTTAGCTAAGAAACTGGAGAATGCAGCCCTCTAATAAATCAGTGCTTTGGTATGTTAGAGGTCCTTCCTCATCACTTTTTTCATGAGAGAATAGACATAAATCTTCATGAATGTACACCAAAAGTATATACAAGCACATTTTCTTCAATAATAAACATGTCCACGTGCTTGTTATGACCTTAAATATTCTGAGATTTCCCATCAGACCTCATAATCTAGAGGATTTGTTGAGGTCACAAGCACCATCTTTCCAGAAGATATCCATATCTCTTGGGATCAAGCTTAAGCATGGTATTTTTCAGTTTCAGAAGGTCCTGTTCCCTTTCCCATTTCCTCCTTCAGACAGATCCTGCCTAGAGGTAAAATAATCGCAACAGCATGGGGTTGTGTATTAAGAAGTTTCTAACCTGCGGAGTTTATGTACATGGATTTCATGCATCGTCTTCTGAAACATTATTTTGAAGTACAACCAGGTGAAGACATCATGCTTTGTCATTCATTAAGTGGGGGATAAGGATAGCCAGTAACTCCAGGGAAGTTCACTCCCTCTTAGTTTAAAACAAGCAAAACCCAAAACAACCCCAGTGTGGCCCATTTCTTCTTGCAGTGAATTTTGGAGCCCCTTGCTAGGATGGCAGATGTGCAGGACGTGGGGCAAAGTGTAAAGGCTGGTATTGCAGAAGGAAACATGAGACAGAGCCAGCCAAGTGTTCGCAGGGCAGGTGAAGTGATATCTACACTTCTGAGCTGGTCTTCTAGGGCAGAAAAAAGACACTAGCACAGAGAACGAAAACAAAGAGCCTCTGTTAGCAAGTATTAATACTGAGTATTTCTGTAACACCTTCTATTCAAGCTTCAACATTACTCAAGCCTCAAGATCCTTCAAAGGGGACAACAAGCACATGGTGATCCGCTGATACAATTTACTTTCCTAATGACTTTCAACAAAGTCCCACTCCACAGGCTTTTAAGGAAACTAAGTTGCAACTGTGTAAGAACACAATCCCTTGTTTGAATTAATAATTGATTAAGGGACAGGAATCACAAGGAGTGTGATTAAAAATAAAAATGTCATAAAAATGATAAACTGTCAGCTCATGCACTGGGAAGAAATCACCAGGAGAGCTCTCCAGGCAACTGGGCGAGCATCTGTGCTAGCCAACACATTCATAAATGCTCTAGGAAAGTGATGGAAGAAGGAGAGATGGGGTGGGGGTAGAGAGGGAAAAAAAAGCAGTGTATTAGTGAAGTTTTCTGAAGAAACCCAGTGATAAGTTATGAAAGAGCTGAAGTGTTGAGGCTAGTAAAGGTGAAGAGTCTTTACTGAAGACCCTTCCAGCCTGAATGACCAAGAAATAAAATGACAGATGAAATGCAGTGTAGATACATGCAGAGCAAAACATGTAGCTAAAAACATCCCACAATTGTAGCTTCACTTGTAAAATTATGGTCTCTGAGCTGAGCTGACCTCCCGTTACTATGGGGAGCAAGATTTTGGGTTCTTGGTAGATTACAGAATCACAGAATGCTCTGGGTTGGAAGGCATCTTTAAAGGTCATCTAGTCCAAACCCTACTGCAATGAGCTCCATCCAGCCTGACTTTGAATGTTTCCAGGGATGGGACATCTACTGCCTCTCTGCACAACCTGTGCCACTGCTTCACCACCCTCACTGTAAAAAACTTCTTTCTTGTATCTAGTCTATCTCTACCCATTTCTAGTTTAAAACCATCACCCCTTGTCCTGTCACAACAGGCCTTGCTAAAAAGACTGTCCCCATCTTTCTTATAAGCCCACTTCAAGTACTGGGAGGCTGCAATGGGGTGTCCCTAGAGCCTTCTCTTCTTCAGGCTAAATCACAACAACTCTCTTGGCCTGTCCTCATAGCACAGGTATTCCAGCCCTCTGATCAGTTTTGTGGCCTCCTCTAGACCTGCTCCAACAGGTTCATGTCCCTCTTGTGCTGACGACTTCAGAACTTGACACAGTACTCCAGATGAGGTCTCACCAGAGCAGAGCGGCAGGATCTCCTCCCCAACTTGCTGGCCACACTTCTTTTGGTGCAGCCCAGAACACAGTTGGCCTTTTGGGCTGCGAGTGCACACTGATGGCTCATTTCCAGTTTTCATTCACCAATACCCCCAAGACTTTCTCCACAGGGCTGCTCTCAATCCCTTCAAGCCCCAACCTGTATTAATTCTGGGGATTGCCCCAGTCCACTTGCACTTGGCCTAGTTGAACCCCATGAGGTTCACACAGTCCCACTTCTCCAGCTTCTCCAAGTCCTCCCTGGATGATATCCTTCAGGTGTGTCAACTATAACACTTAGCTCGGTGTCATCTTGCTGAGGGTGAACTCGTAGATAACTGATGAAAAGCCAGTTCAATGATTGTTAGAGATAGATAAATAACTCAGAATGTATAAATCGTTAGGAAAGAATAGAACAAAAAAAAAAATCATCATGTCATTTTAGAAGTATTTTGTCCCCCTGTATCTTAAATACTACATGCATTTCTAAGCCATCTATCAGGAAAAGTCCATGGCAAACTTCTCTGAAGAACAGCAAGGCTGACACAGCCACAGAGCAGCTCCCGGTCACAGACCGAAGGCACTAGGGTAGCACTGCTGGTCTGGAAATGAGGAAAGTGAGAAGGGATATGGCAGAAATTTATGAAAACATAATGGCATAGGAGGTGGTGCAGGGGGAATGAGGGCCAAGTGGACATCAGTCTGACCCAGTACAACCTTCTTACATGCTCCATTTTGAAGGGGAAAACGAGACATTACTGGGTCTTGCTTACCTTAAGAAGAAAGGAGCTGGAGAGAAGGAGGACAGCAAAAAATGACAAGTGCTGGTAAGGCTACTGAAAATGAATACTGTGTTAACACCAAGATACTTCTATAACATATTCCATCCACGTCTCTATCTGCTCAGCCTGAGGTACCTCCACGACGGGTATTGTAGTCACCACTTCACAGAAGGAAAAACTGATGCACAGAAATTTAGTAATTGGCCCAAGGTTACACGGAAAGTCTGAGGCAGAAACAGATCTGTGCTCAGATCTGAAACTTCTATCTACAAAAACCAACGTGAAATGCTGTGACAAGGAAAATGTTCCCAGAGTGGTACAAATTAGGAGATGGCACATACAGTGTGCCTTGTTGTAAGCCTGTAAATGAATGTTAAACAAGGATTTTGAATGCAATTATTCTGCCCTAGTCACAGAATATATCTGAAAAGGCTAACTGGCCCATGTCAGCTTTCATCACTGAGGACCTCTGTAACCAGCTCCACAAATCCAGGGCTCCACTTAGGTGCTTAAAACTGACCTGAGGAGGAAAAAAAGAAAGAAGGAAAGAAAAACTTGAATTCTATTCTTGGTTTCTCTTAGGGCTCACCATTAAAAAGAGCACTTTCACAATTTGAGGAATGTGGGCCAGGAGGAATAAGTAGGCAAAGGCTGCAGATTGCAAGACTAATCCTGCACTGTCACACACAAGACAGACCACATTGAAATGGATGGGAAGCCACAGCGCAAAAAAAATCAACCTGACATCTCTACAAAATACTCTTTTTTTTGCAAAATACTAAGATATTAATGTACCTTAGGGATGAGGATTAACCACACAAACAAAATATTGCAGTCAGATTTTTTTACTGTTAAACTAGGTGTGCTTAATCTATCTATCCCTAGTATTCAACGTCTTCTCGTATAGCAGCTTCAAAGTGGAAAGTGGTGCTCGAGTTGAAAAAAAAAAATGCAAGTACCATCATTGTTCATTTCAATTAGGCTGAAAGATCAGCAGTAATGTCTGCAAAAAGGCTGCTGTGGAATATTCTGTTCCTCAGCTCCACCCCGCAACAGCCCTGTAGAGATTGCCCCGAAATGCTTCCTACAGAGATCATGAAGTTTTGCAGAGGATAAACACAGTTTGGCAAATAGATTTGAAATGACTGATTTACTCAGATTTCCATGTTTACTGGTTTGCCCCCTGCTATAATTTGTACTTGTTGTCATATCTCATCTGGCCACCTTCTGCACGTTTTGTAAGAGTGGGTCTGGAAGGATTCATCTTCTGTAACTTTAGCACCACCACATGGATTGCTGTGCTTAAAACTCCTGTTAAGAAACTGATAATTTTTTCCTTTTCTTTTTTTTTTTCTTTTCTTTTCAGTATGTTCCACAGACATTAAGTGAGTACTTGAAACCATTTCCTACTTGGAGCAGGTGCAAGATTAAATAACTCATTCCTGAGCAATCAAACTCCAAATTCTCTCTTAGGGTTGCAGGGTTCCCGGTATTCACTTCAAAGCCCCTAAAAGCCTATGCTGTTCTGTGCTTTAAAGTACTGGCCAAAACCATTTGTGATCCGACAGCAAGAACACCCAGTTCCCTACTGCTTTGCCTGTTTCTCACAGAGCATCTTGAAAACAACGGGCTAATATTGTAATAAATACCAACTCTCCTCTTCCAAAGAAAAGGAGTAAGAAGGTGCCTGTGCTGATGGCAGCAGCGGATGCTAAAAGGAAGAAACATAGAGCTCATGTCTCTAAACACACTGAGAACAGCCCTCCCTTCCATTCCCCTTGCCAGGGGGGTGTGTGTGCATGATGACACACCGAACACTCCGGTTTTCCTAACGTGAAGAAATACGATGGAGTTTTTTCAACAATCGCGTTGATGAGGCTATTTAACTGCCATGTCATTTTTCTAAATAGCTGTCTGTACCATCAGAAAGTGCGTGTATTCCCCAGCTTGCTTGTTGCATGAATAGACTGATCAATCTGTTCTCAGTTAGCTGATGAGAAAAAAATCTCAATGTAGCTGAATTCTGTGGCATCTCAAACATCTAACAAAAATGTCAAAAGAAAGCAAAAAAATCAGGCAAAAATCAGAGCAGTTATACCGGGGAAATATTGGTATAGTGGTCACAGGAAAATTTAGAGGGCGGATTTGATTTAGAGGAAGAAACAAAGATAGATGCAACTTACATTCTGCCTCTTTTGAATAATTAAAAGTCATCTCAAGCTGCAGAGTAAATGCAAATGGCGAAGTCAATGTACCATTTAACTCCAAAGTTGACTTCTTACTGGAGTTATCATTCCAAAGGACTTCTTATCAGTCTTTAAGGCAAAATGGGTGATTGTGCTACAGGTCCAACTCTACATTGTAAGTGGTGCTTACAGGTGCTAAATGTCATGGGATGCTCTAGATCTGGGCAAGCTGCCATCCTCTACAGACACAAAATGACATGTCTCATGGGGCAAGAGGAGCTACACCCTCAAAAAAAGAAAAGATGCTGACTGGAGTCTCCAGTCTGAAATTATCTGTGAAGTTTTATTTGCCATCCTGTTGCATTTATTTCTGTCACGATTCAAAAACAAAATGTCAGTTATTGCAATCACCTGAGAAAGACCAGAAAAACTGGGGCCAAGGACTACGCAAAGGGGAGAGAAATGTGAAAAGAAAACCAAAAGAAACCTTCATGTCACTTGAGGTTAAGGGGCTTTTTTCTTATCAAAATGTATGAAAAGCTACTGTGCTAGAGCGTAGGAGGGATCCAAGCCCTCAGCTGGACTGGTGCATCCAGAACCACAAAGTGCTATTGAAATCAAAGGGGTTCAGGGTGACAGAAAGGTCTGCCCAGAGGGATTCAAATTAAAGATCAAGACCCTGTATTTTAAGCTGACGTCTCTCAGAAGAAAACTCCTTTTACCGAGGACCCCAATGTGGTTATAGCACATCAGGTTAGCATAGGAGGTCCCGTCCACTGTTTCACAAACTGTACTTCTGCCATTAGAGCATTATTGCACCTACACCTGGCAAAGCAAAACTGACAGGCAATTTACATTTTACTCCATGTTGTTATAAGACTTAGCCAAAATCCTGTTGTCTTTACTCTTTCTGCCAACACAGCTTGGACAAGTAAGGCAGCTTTGACTGAACCCCTGCTTGTCACACAACGTTCCTTCAGGTTTAATTTTCTTTCTCCTCTGTGTTCAATTTAGCACAGTTCAAACCTGCTCCGCCAAGGCAGCCAAGCAGGAGAGTGGTCCAGCAGACGCAGAACGGGCTCCCACGAGAAACTATCCCCCCGGCTGAGACAAGGGGTCTGCAGAAGAGCCAGCACCTGCCACACAAATTGCCAGTAGCTTGGAGCCCCGGTTCCTACTCTTTCTGATTTCAGACTGTTCAAAACACTACTGGCCAGCTCTCTTACCCAGGGTAAGCCACTTCGGTGTTTCCACATCCATTTCACAGCATGATGCTGCACCAATTTATGGAAAGACAACAGAGACATCATCCCAAGTGTGAACTGTGCTGGATCATGGGGCACAGCTGGTACGTGTCTCCTAGCTCATACTGAAGCAGTACCATGCTGGAGTCAATACACATTTCCTTCTCATTTTTCGACCTGAGCAATAAATAAATAAATAAATAGTCCATATTGAATGTGCCATAATTTTCTGCTGTAAGCATAAAAAATGACATTCAATTACAATTAAAATCCAATATCCAAATATCCAATATTCTAATAGCCAAACTGGACAATTACATCCAATATTTATTTCAAAGATTTTGCTAATATCTAATGAAAAGTGCAGGACTGAGTGCATGTTTCAAGGAAGAAGGTGTTATCACTAAGAAAATGCGCATGCCTACAAGTCCAGAATTTCTTTGGCTTAGAAGTTCAGAAACATCTAAGATCCCTTCACCTTTGATTTCTCAAATTCTCATTGGAAACAGGTTAAATAGTTTTGCTCCTTTGAGACTGGGTGATAAAATACATGTCAAAAATACTGCTCCTCTAACACGTCTCTTCATCTGCACTCCAAAAATCAGCTTCTGCTTTTCAAAAACCTTGGGCTCTGTGTCTCATACAATAACCACAGATTTCCAGCTACACCACCATTGCACCTCGGCCTTTCAACCCGAGTCATGGTGTTGATTCTTATGCACACACACCAATACTGCCTGTTCTGGTGCTCCGCAGAAGGGAACTCTGAGGTCCCCTGCCCTCCCAGCACACACACAGAGGAACTGCCCATTCCAGCCTGCATCTACTTAATCCACTCCGGAGGCCAACTGAGCTGGGTGGGAACATTTATTCTAGCTTCCTTGCTATTTTCCACAAAGCCTCCCAGAAGCTGTAATTCACCCTATAAACTCACCATAATAGTGGAGATCTCTAGCTACCGGCAGCAGGTTGAGGCACATAAATACCACCCCTACAATACACATAGTAAATGAGTCCATCAGCAAACAGGTTGTGGAAAGTCGAAGGCTATCACCCACACAAAACCAGAGCCAACAGCAGCAAACTGATGGACCATCTACATCAAGCGAGGAAAGAATAACTTCCCAGCACTTCAAAGTGTGCTTCAGTTTCATTAGAAGGAGAGAAATCTAAAAAAAAGGAAGAAAAAAAAAGCCCACCCAAAAAAGCCCTATTGGGTTTACCCCTTTCCACTACACAGTATAGTGATTTAAATAAAACTCTATAACCCATTACCGAAACTATTATTTCTCTGCAAAGCTGCATTGTGTGATGGGCCTAAAAGCCATCTGCTTGATTTTCCTTTCAGATCATTTATCAAAAGACATTTTTAATGTTTTAGCCTAACTAGCAAAGACATTTGAGTTTCAGCCAATCAGTGAACCCAGCTGAATATTAAGGTGTCAGTGCCGTGCATAATCCTTCCTCGTGAAAAAAATGCTTTTAAAGTTAATAGCTGCTGAAAATAGAGCAAGGAAATGAAACTTTGGGAATTAAACCCTCGGGGCAACCCAGCAGTAGCACAGCTGATCCAGACGTACCTCTCTACCTGCACGAGAGGCAGTGGCTGGATAATGATCATCTTATTGCCGTCAACATATGTACGCTGAGGTCTGTCCTCAGCAGGCTATGCAAATACGGAAAAACTGATTCTTTCCATTTAAGACTTCCATGGAAGTAGACAAGGATGCTTTATATGCCTTCTGTTCAAATCAGAGAAGAAATAATTAAATTGAAGTAGCATGCAGAATATCTGGCAAATATTTTCTTCTTACATATGCTACAGAAAAGATAACGGAGGGGAAGCTTTGGGGAAAGCTGCAATACTATATTTTACAGCCCACAGAGACCAAGACTGCTGGACTTTAGAGCTGTGCACTGTTTGGCCACCTAACATTGCCTTTCAATTAAATGGAGTAGACTTTGAGCCCTCAAATGATTAAACTAATCATACCAGGGCACAATATCGTGAATCAACAGAAGGATTAACATGTAGCTCCTCTGCACTGCCTTCCACAGGAGCCTCTCAAAGCATATACATAAACAATTAATCAAGCCTCGCAGTGCCCACACAAAATAAATAGATATAATTAAACCAATGCAAAGCCTCAGACTTGAACCCAGCCACAAAGGGCATGGCTAAATATTTCCTCCTGCAGATTGCACAGGGAGCACCAAAGACGCAGCCGCTCCTCCCAGCTCCCACTCCTCTGCTGACAAGCTTCCTTCCCCGGCCAAAAGGTCCAGCTGGAGTTGTGAGCCTGAGGAGTGACACCTCTCACCACTCACGGTGTCCAGAGACCATGCCCCACTGTATCCATGTGCAGTATAAAACAGCATCTGCATGGTCAACAGACAGCGGAGAGAGCGAATAATTTCATACCAGCATCAAAAGTCCCACCTGCCGCATTTCTTGAAGCACAAGCGAAATGCGTGTGACCAGGCTGACACTGAACATTTATCAACTAAATTGAAAGAAAGGTGTATCGGCCAGATAAAAAGTCACTTCACTGTAACTAATCACATTTTACACTCAAATAGGGCCTTAAATCCCAAGCAGTTCTGAAGCATTTAACAAACCTCACAAATTGTGCAGCCGGCCAAAGTGCCAGCTTTTGTAACTTGAAGAAGCAAAAGTGAGACCAGCAGCTGGAGAACAGTGTATGCCAAGTCTATACGAATTTATACACGGATAGGTGCACGCACCTGCATGGACTGCGTCCAACTGCTGTTTAGCAAATGCTGCCACACGTTGTCATGGTTTAAGACAAAAAGAATAGAACAAACCCAAGCAAAACCCCCATCCCACCCAGGGATGTAGGGGCAGAACTCAAGAGGGGATCTTGGCTGCCCTGCCTGACTCGCTTCTGCTCCTCAGAGCAGACACACTCAAAATCTCAGCTGCTTCTGTCACCAGTGCTTTGAAGGACCAGTTGGACGCAACTATTCAGTTCCCACCTTAGAAAAAGCTTTTCAGCCAAATTATTTTAATAAAAAACACATTTGCTTCAGTGCCTGGAAATGACTAACAAAAATGACCCGGTTTTTTTTTGGGTTTTGGGGTGTTTTTTTTTGCATGTGATTACCAGGTTTCTCACTGAGTGGAGGCTGGCTGAGGTCTCGAACCTCTGAGATGCTTCATCCATTCAAGGACTTTGGCACCATGGTTTGTTTTTCAGTCTGGCTGATTACCACTTAACATAAATGCTGGAGACTGTGGAGACTGTGTCATGTTTAGTCAAAAATAGAGATAGCTGGTTGTTTGAAGCTGTAATTTCAAGCCTTCAAGGATGCCCTTTTGTATCCTTGCAGGATTGCAGGGATCCTAGCATCTGAGGAAGACACTCCACTCCCTCTGACCTGACAGTTAATTAATCTTTGAAGAAAGATACCCCCTCACACACTCAGCCAAGAGCTGATGAGAGGAAAGCTTTGAAACCAAGGGCCTCCTGATGGGTGAAGAAATGCAGATTATTCCTAGGTGATGGGTACAGGAACGAGGCACAATTTTTATATGGTCAAGGTAACACATTTTATTATTAGCCAAATACAAACCATTTATCTCATTCACCATTTACTTTTAGAGAGGGGAAGATCTGTCTGTCTGTTCAATTTTTTAAAGACCACAGCAATAGTTTGATAAGACTATGTGCAGCCCCACCCAGTGAGTCTTACAGTCATTTTGTACATTGATTCAAATATCAGTCTTTTTTTAAGTCTATTACATTTCTTAATTTGTTTTAGAGTGTGTTCACTTCCTTGTTATTGTTTTAAATTCACAAGGGATAATTTTAAACTAATCTTCTCATCTTTTGCAGCAAACCCTCATCAATAAGCACTGGAAGGATGATTAAAACATCATTCCATGTAGAACAAAATAAGTCAAAATTACTGTGGGGAGTAAATTACCCTAACAGAGATGTAATGTCAATGCCTTAATTTTATGAAAGATTTATTATTGGGGGGGGAAAAAAAAGAAAAAGAAAACGAACATGTACTCCTAGTGCTGTAAGCAGCTCTTTCTCAAAATAGGTTTTTTAAACAGATAAATGACATGCTTTGGCCTAATACTTCTTCATCCGCAGAAAAGTGGTAATGGCCTCATCAGCACTATATACTAGGGGTATAAATACAAATGTCCTTAACACCTATAGTTGTCTCTCCCGGCCAGCCTCTTGCTTTTCAGGCACCCACAGGGCCTGGAGGACCTTCTGCTTGCTGCTCACCTCTGACTTCCACCTTAAGCCAGGAAGCTGCAGTGCTGCCCATGAAGGAAAAAGTTCTGGTGGCTGAGACATGGGTCGGTTCCCCACATCACCTGAGCAGCAGTGGGCTGCTGGCAACCTGAGCACTTGGTGAGGCTGAAGCTCGTTTTCTCAGTGGGATGAACCAGAGGAGCACCACCAGGGCCAGAGGAGCTTTTCATCCCAATCGGAGCTGCAGCCTGTACCAGCTGCAGATGGCAGCTGCAGGTCCAGAGCTTCAGGCGGGGCTTGGGTCTGCCTGTATTTGGAAGGTACATTTCAAATGGACAGACAGACAGAGCTAAGTATGCCTGAAAGAATCAGAGACCCAGGTTACAAACACACAGGACTGCCCCTCTCTACTCCTGAATTACATCTTAGTAAGTGAGATAAAACTTTATCCTAAAGTGACAAGTGCCTTAATTACAAGCTCGACTTTCAAGTTGGAATTTCCCTAGCTCTTGTACTACTCGTCACGGTGTTTTGGGGGAAAGGGTGGATTATAAGCACTGGGATGGCTGCGGCTGAATTCAATGCAAAGCAAATAACAAACTGCAAGAGGTAGCTGCCTTTCCTTTCAGGATCACTTCTACCAAAAGTTGGATTACAGACAGTACAACAGTAACAACACAAGATTAAACCACAAAAAATAGGCTAAAATCAGCACTGGCATCCTCAACTGCCTCCCAGGAAGGCGTGAAGCTTGTAATGTGGCAGTAAAAGATGTTCGAACGAGGCTTCTACTTACTTGAATCCAGCCTGACTGATGTGGTGGTACTGGCACCCTTCCACCCTTTTATCTCGCATCGAGTGCTTTGTCATCTCTGGAGTTCACGTCTCTGCCCAGGAGCATCCCCATCCCGGCAGCCAGCCAAGCCCCCCTGAGGAACTCAATCCCACCCTGTCTGATCGGAGCTGTAGCATCTCAGGCATGTTACACTCCACACGCCGTGCTTCCCCAGCTTGAGCCAAAACTACTCCCTGTACAAGCACTGTGAGATGAAGATGGCTTGTAAGTCAAACTTCTCACGTTATTTTAACACAGGTATAAAAGAGAGGGTAATGTGATCCTAAAATATTCTGGCAACAAGCCTTTAAATCTGACAGGTTTCCGGGTTCATCTTACATTAATATCCTTGTATTGTGTTTTTCCTTCAGCTACAAGCAGAAACCTCTAAGGCTTTTCTTTTTCTGTTTGGGGTTTGGTTTTATTTTCTTTTTTTTTTTTCTTTTCATTCCTTCCCAATAGATGTTAATTTATTCTCTTGAAACACTTTCAGGATCGCCTGCCTAGTTATTTACGTTAGATTTATACGGAATCAGAGATACCTGGTTTGCATGCTTGTCAAATTAATTTTTGGTACTTGCTATATTAACCTATCAGCTTTAGGGATATTTTTAATTCTTTACTCTAGATATTAATATATTTGAATTCTGCAGCTATTGTATCATATTGTTCTTAGCTAAATTCTTTAAAGATGTCTCACATTGTCATGGTTCTTCCTGCTACTGACTACACGGCAAAGAGGAGAAGGACCGCGTTCAGCCGTCCTTGACTGATACACAACAGCATACCTTGAAGTTTAGCATCACAACCTCTTTGAATTAAATTCTTTCACCCATTCAGACCCGATGCATCTGTCTTTATTCTGCTGCACTTAACATGTATTCACACCACGAGAAAGCCAAATGACCAATATATTTCCAATTCCTGCCAGCTACTGTGTTCGTGAACTGACCAAGTGCTAGTTTGGCCCATTAAGGCAATTCTCGGCAGACATTTCTTTTGCTATTACACAATCAAACAGACTCCTGTGATGGATAGCTGATAGACACCTAGGGCTGAACTGACTCAAGCACTGTCAATTATCTGTTGTGGTAAACTATTCTACAGAATAAAATTAAAAGTTATGGTTGTCAAAGACTAAATATTTTATTTTCCTCTAAATTTCCTGCCCTTTCAGTTATTCTCGCAGGGCAAAGCCAACAGTAATCTGGCAGTTTCTGGCTGGTGAACGCGCTTGTAGTCCTGCAGAAGCAGAACAGGTCCTCAGACAGGTCTTGCCTCCCACCAAACCACTGCACAGAAAGGACAAACCTTGTCCCAGGAGGAGACCACCAGCCCCCTAGCTAATGCACAGAGACAGACGGATCAGTAGTTAGATATCACAGAGCAGAGCCCCAGGGGAATCAGAAGGGGAGCCAGAGCACCCAGTGCTCGGGCCTCAGTGGAGGGCTTACTCCTGTTCTCCCTTCACTGCTCTACATGGATGGCCCTTACCGTGCCCCAGGAATATTCTTGTTTCTGATATATTGAATTTCTCCCATTCTCCTTTGTGAAAACAGCCACATAATTCATTTATTTATTCAGTGTCTGCCGCCTCTGTTACGGAATTACCCTTTCCATTTTGCAGAATCCCTGTTGCCTCATTCGCTTCTTATTCTTTATCCACTTGAAGTCTCTCTTATTTATTTTTACCTCTTGTCCAATTTTCATTGTACCTTCTATCTTTGCTACTCTTACGCCTCCTTTAACATTTTCCAGTTTATTCTGTAATCTTTTCAGATCCCCTCTGAGTATGATCTTTCATAATACATGTGTCCTTTGCTGCTCGTCTTCCCACTTGAAAGTCCCTGTTAGCTACATCTGCCTTATTTTACTTTTACAGCAAAGTCCTGCTCTCATCCCAGTACAATGGCAAAACTCCTATTGATTTCAGTGGAAATCGGGCTCTTGGAGTATTTATGGCTTTGCACAATACACATAAGCCCTGGGTGGGGGGAGACAATGTAATTAAGCAATACAGCGTGACAGACCATGTCACATTGTCGATTAATGGGTGCGCAGTGTGTGTAATAAACGTGAGCCTCCAGCACACTTGAGGTGCGCATTAATCAACCCTGTTGTATAACCTGAAAACACTGATCATTATGAAACGAGTATTTAAAACATTAAAATGCCCTTTTTTTAGTGATAACAGTCATTAATCAGAGCAGAGATCTACTCTTGTGTCCATGACTCCATCAGACTGCAGTGACTTTCCATCTTTGCTCCTCTTCATGTTGCAGAAATAAAGCCAGGTTCCAGTATCTATTTTAAATGGATAATCCGCCTCTTTACCTCTGCCTTTGTGACCACGTGTAGAGGTAACGTGTCACCATGGCTATCAGGTAACATGTGCACCAATGGGGCATAATCCCGAGCCACCATCCTCTTTGGTGAGGAGTACCACAAGCAAGGGAAGACGATGAGATGAGCATCTGCAAACAGTTCATGGTGGTGCTTCAAGTTTTGGGAAACACCACACAGGAACAGTCCCTGCAACACCTGCCTGCAGGCCACCCTCCGCTTGCCTGGAAAAGTAACGGGACCTTCCTCTTATGGCAGTGCAGCCACCCCCCCTGCTCATTGGGCTCTGGATGGTGAAGCATCCTGGGTGGCTGGTATCAGAAGACAACAGCCTTCCCATTGGCTGCAATACTGAGCATATAATGCCTGTTTGCTCTCATGTTTTGTCTCTCCTGACAGCCTTGGTCATAGCTCCTCCACTTCCAGCGGCCACAAAAATCAGATAATATATGAGCTGCTTCCCCACCTCAGCTGAGAAGGGGTGGCCTGATTCGCCCAGTTAGCATCCTGCTGAGAGATACGGGAGCCCCTGCCTTGTACCACCACCCACAGCAAGCATGGTTGTGTTCTGCTTATGGGTGCTCTGGTCACTGGGGGGCCATTCAGGAAGGTGCACTGAGTGTGACCACGCTGCAACTGAGACGCTGCCTGCACTGTTATTTGCACAGGAGATAATTGCTACCTTCAGAGTCAATCACTGTGGGTCTTAAGTCCATTAAACTGGAAATCAAAACCCTGCTGAAACCGTATGAAGAGTGTTTTGCACAAAGGATTATGTGTGGTACTTCACTCCATTTGCAAACTCCAGTGCTGCTGACACTCCACTCTTT
>NW_010389176.1:53096-60341 GCF_000710305.1 Buceros rhinoceros silvestris
TCACACATAGCCTCTGGCACTTTCCTGAGCAGATGCCTTCAGATTCAGAATTTAATATCATTTTCCTGAATCCTTAGACCTCCCAGATGTCTTTGGGTGGCCAGATACCACCCACATGCTCTCCTGCAGCAATCTGCGAAGGGGGTGAGGAGGAGGGAATCCAATAACAGGTAACATTGAGACTGCAGGTGTAGCACCTGCTATAACACTGGCTGCACTCTCTAATTCTTTATGACAAACCCCCTCCCACCTTTCTTCCAACTCCCACCAGACAGGCTGCACTCAGATGGTAGCAGAGGCTGAAACACCCGCCCCCTCATCGGGAGCTACGTTGCGCTCACTGATGTCCCAGCGAATTCTGCTTGAAGTTATCAGACCTCATCCTGTGAATCAACTTTCGAGTACTGAACACGATAAATAAGAAACAAGTGATAACAGTAATGTCAGAAATGAGCTGAGAAGCAGATCTCACTCAACAGAAACTGAAGTTTTCTGTTGCCCGGTGCTTTATCCCCAACAGAGCGAGCAATGCAAAAGACCCAGTCCTCCAAATTCCTCACTTCAGTTTCTTTCTCTCCATTCGCACTGAGAAGGGCAGCTCAATGCTATGTTTGTTTTCCAATTTAGGGCCCACACCAATATGTTCCAAAAGTGTTGGCATTTTCATTTTGTTCAGCCTAATGGAGGGTGACTCAAACCTTAAGCTGTTCGGTTTTGGAAAGCAAATCAAATATATGGTGCAGCAGAGGGCGAGGCATGCTGCAGCTCTACACCAGATATATATTTAAAAGAAAATCCTGTGTTTTCTATCCAGAACAACCCAATCTCTGTTCAGCTGTGTGCTATCTGCCCGTTTCCTTTCTGAAGAGACCTACCACAAACTCCAGACATCAAGTAGTTTCACATGCCCTCTATTTCTTTCTTTTTTCTTCTTTTTTCAAATCACTGCTACTTCCTTCAAACTCACTCAAAGCCAAACTGTCTCTGTATACTTTCTATAACTGCTACATAAACACAGTCAGAACAGCCCCAGAGCACAATGAGAGGTCTAAGCCTCTCACACGTCCCAAGGTGTTCCTCCTCGGTGCTGCAAAAGGTGCACAAAACCTCACTTGGGCCCCGACACCTTTGAACGTAGATCAGGGGTTTGGCAAGTTAGACGGTGATGCGTCCCACTCCATCAGTCCCTTTGCTCTCACTTGCAGGGTGTAGGCACACGGGTAAGTTGCAGGTGGTGGTTATTTTTTTATTATTGTTATTGATTGGCTCTGCAAATCTGTAGCATATTTAACCAAGCCAGTCCCCAGCAAAGGTTTCTGGCTTTGGTTTTTTTCCCCCATGTGCAAACTGCAATGTTCTGGGAAAGCAGTGGAACATCAGAGACAGGCACCAGCTGTTTTGCAGCTAAATCAAAGCTCTCCTCTTTCATCAGGAGGAGGAATATTCTAGAAGAAGAGTATGTGCCACAATGAGAAGCAGGAATCTAAGCATTTGCTTGTTAGAGCTGAATTTAGCAATATAGAAGAAAATGTAATAGTAATCTCATACAAAACACAACCTGAAATAGCAGGTTTCTAGGACTCAGCAGAACTTCCTAATTTCTAAATCATGTAACCAGCTGGTAGCTCTGTAGCTGTGCAATGCAAGAGGGGCAAAATTCACCGCAAGGCATATGGGCAGCATGATATCGAAACCTTGTTTGGCGACTCTGCTCCTGGCACAAAGGGAGCTGCACCCCCTAGGCACAGCCATGGGTGCCGGTGTAAATCAAAGCTAACTCTAATGAAACCACTGCGACAGAATGAATGTAAATCATCAGAGATCCATAACTTCAACAGCAGCACAGGAGCAAAGGCTGAGGCAAGTGACTTCAGCTTGACTTACATCTGGGGGGATTAACGGAGAAGCCCCACTGAAGACCACGATTTCTGAGTGTCTCTTTGTTCAGCCTTTATCCACCTAATCTTAAATACTCCGTCTTTTTCAAAGTATTCTATTTTGGTTTTATTTTTTAAAACGTATGTGAATCACTCGTTTGGCTGTGACTCTCTGCTCTCCAGCTAGTAAGAAAATTTCAGAAGTTTTTGTAGTAAATAGCTTCCAGCAGAGAATGATTAGCATGAAGATTGATTGTGTGATTTGCCATAGTATATGGTAAATGTTTTCTGCAACTAAATAAGAAGAGCATGATCCTACTCTGTGGGAGGGCTGGTTTAAATGCTCAGAACATCCCAGGGAAAAAAAAAAAAAAAAAGATGTTGTTAAGAATCCATAAAAGAAGTACTAAATAGCATTTTCTCTTTCTACTGCAGAAGGTCAGAACGACCTAGCACTTTTGTAACATTTTTAACTTAGACGATGATAATTACAGCCACAATACGTTTCCACCTTCGATACTGAGAGAAAATACCACACTTGATGTTAATCACACCTTCAGTACCAAACAGTCACACGCAGCCGTCGGTGCCCTTTAGCTACCCACAGGACCAGCTGATGGGGCACAGCAGCTCCACCTGACCTGCAGCAGCAGTGAACACAGCTCTCCTCGTGAGCTCCCAGCCCTGTACAGCCAGGTTGGTCTTCCAGGTTCACCAGAGCTACGAGAGGTTTATCTTGTGAAAATGTAGTTATCATCAAATGTATAATAAACTGTAGTTACGTTCCAGACCATACTCCTTGCACTCGCCTCCTTTCACCGAAAAGAAGCCTGCCTTCTGCTTACCGAATACACAACTCGAACCCCCCATCATATCTCTGTTTGCTTTAATAAAGAGAAGAGATTTTAAAGGAATGGCTCCCACATTGTCATTCGGAAAAAATGCGCAAAATTAACAGTGTTTTTCAAGATCTTTGCAGACATGATCCCATTTTCTGTGATGAAAAGAGCCTATTTCAGAGAATAGCAAGCAGGGCTCTTCTCCAGGACCCCAGGGAAACGTGCAGACTCTCCAGACTCTCCCTGAGAGAAGAAAAGAACCCATCTGTCTTAGGTCTTCAGTTCTTACGGTGCGCAAATAATATGAATTCAGCCACTCCTGCAAGCAGCCTTCAACGATTGATCTCAGCTGCTTTTCTCCCTCACCAATACTGCAGCATTGCCAGTGAAAGAAGTGGGGCAAGGCAGAGTCCTTCTGACTGAGCACCTTTGGAGCAAGGGAAACAGCTGGGACAAAGTGCCCTTGAATTCCTATCATGCAAAAGGGAAGGGAAGGGGAGGGGGGTCCTCAAACCTGGGAGAGGAGATGGGGTGTGGTCAGGTGCTGGAATTCAAGATTATTTGGCAGCAGGCAGCTTTTCATAAAATACTCCGTGATTCACTCTCATCTAGGGCTTTACAAGCAGAGCTCCAGCCAGCAATGAGCTGGTGATACCAGAATTTCCTTGCACATGGTGCCGGCATTAAAGAGGAGGGGAGGAGGGTTAAAGGGTCAGAGTGCAGACTAAGAAAATACAGTGCGTGCACAGGAATCCTCATACACGGGAGGAGGAGGAGGAGGAAGTCAGTGTCATAACACATTTTCTTCTAAAGCTGGGATGATCTCAGCAGCGTATCTTTTTGGTTGGCCATGCAAACTGCAGCCCGTTTTGCTATGCTGTAACACGTGCAGTAGGAACAAGATGTTTTTGCAAGCAGATGAGAAGACAGTGGTGCTTGCTGATAAAACTTCAGCGCATGTACAAATCATCACATGCAACCATATATGCTTTTAAACACATTACTACGTTGCCCTCACAGAGGTCTAACTTTGACGTAGTTTGTTTGACATAAATAAGTTTGATGTACTTGTCTTGGTGGGGTATTTGCTCAGAACAGGGTTATCTGAGCCAAACTCCCTATCTCAAAGTCTATACACAAAAAAGGGGGTATGAGTTGCTAACTGCATAAGCTCACATTTACCTGGAAACGTCACTAAAATTTCCAATTTATTTATTTAGCAAAACCCAAACTGGAAAGATTAGGCTCAAGAGCTCTTCAATCACTACTTTGGTCCCACTGACTCTCAGACAGATTTTCCACATGTGCTCAAAAAAAAAAAGACAACCCAAAAAATCATAAATCATACTCGGCATTGCAGAGCCCCTATGGGAAACCCTGGGTATGATTTCCCTGTCTGTTTTTTTATTTCACTTACTCTTCTATAGCTGCTGGTATCTACACACTAACACTATTTTCCTTTCTGCTTTAATTTGGGCTTGGAGCCTTCTTAAACTGATTTTATGCTTACTTAAGAAACTGTGTTACTTCCAGCAAGGGATGGCTTTTACTGAGAGCATTTCCCCCAATGACTTTTTAATCTTCCTACTCTTGACCTTTCAGTTCAAAATATTAAACAAATCACAAGCTATTACTTGTATTTATTAGACCATTAAAAGCCAAACCCACCTTGTCCCACAAGCTATGTGGGAAGAGGGGAGCCCAAAGCGAGAAGAACTATATAATTATAGCACAAAAGACCAAACATAAGTGAATTATTCTTGTGACATTTTCCATTCTTGTTACCATCTTCATAATGAAAATGAGGTGACGGAAGCTTCATTCCTCATACCCAAACTTTATGGGATTTCAGTTATGTGCTGCTTTCCTCTGAGGCTTTTCAATATTTGGAAGTTGGGCCAGCTAGCCATTCCCTAAATTTCTGATTAGAGATTCAATAGCCCATGAGAGAGCAATAAAGAGCCCAGCTAATAGATGCATGTTTCTTAAGCAGAGCTGATGAAATACCTGGCTGCTGAGGAACACATTTTAAGACCCAGGTCCAAGCTCTCAGCCTTTACAAGTGCGCAGACATGGAAAACCTCCTCATGCCCATTAAGAGGCAGCACATGGGGAAACGCAATGGGTCAAAGGTCTCGAAAGACTTTTTAGTGAAAGAGAAATTCTCAGTTAAAACAAAAAAAAAAAAAAAGGAAAAACAAAAAAAAAAAGAAAAAAAGAAAAAAATGCAAACAAAAACAAAAACACAATTCTCCAGAAGCAAGAGACTTAGGAGCAGCACCACAGCTGCAAGATGTGGCAGTGTTGATGGTATTTTAGATGAAGAAGCTATTACGAAATAAGACAGTTTACAGCAATAGATATTGCAGTGATTTTCTTCTACATTTCAACCCAAAAAACCCACATTAATTTACCTCGCCATAAGCTGATTTTAAGTTCAAAAGTGGGCTGCGGAGAAATTGAAAGGGCCTCGTGTGCCAGTGTACTATCAGAAACACTTTCACGTGCAACGCTGCTGAATAGCAGCATTTATTCACATGCTGCTGCTGCTCAACCCCGTTCCTACACGAGATGCTGCAGCGCTTTAACTCGAAAGGTTAAATTTTGTGCTGTTGTCCAAAAGGGCAAAGAGCAGATATTGGTGAGGGAGTGGAAGCAGATGTTCAGGTGCAAACCAAATATATTTAAGCGTATGACTTAGGAGTATAGAGTCAAAAGAAAGTGATAATAGAAAGTATATTTGAGGAAGGTCTTTACTAGTTATTTTTCTTTGCAGTGGAAGAACCATGAGCTTTCTCAGAGCTCCTTCAACAGCCTGAGGTGGCAAACAGCAGATGCGCGGCCAGTGGCTTTGTGCTTCACCCTTCCCTGGCAGAGGAAGGTCACCTAGAGTCCTGGTACAGCTCACATCACAGCAGGAAAGTGAAAGCTCTTCCTTTGGCATGGTGCTTGGCCCAACGCAAGTTTTATGAGGTTTGCTGTTATTGCTTGTGTTATTGCTGCTGGTACTTGGACATAGACATTAAAAAACAATGAAAGGGCTCACATGCTCACAGGCAGGGAGCTTCCAAGAGACACGTTCACCTGACCCTTGGCTGGGTGCAAAATTGGCATTTTGAGGGTTACCAAGTTTTACAGACAACGCTCTATAATAAGGTAGACAATGAACATTTTGTTTCTAAAACAGCAAACTCGATATTACTTTCACACTACTCCGTTAAGCACACGTTATAGTGCCGTCTTGGTCTCTGCTAACCATCATAAAGAGATGTCAGACATTTCCTAAGAACCGAGTTACAAAAATGCAGCTGAGACACATGCAAGGACATAAAAATTCCAATGAGATAAAAGCATTCCTGTTTACATAGCAATTCTGCTTCATTAGACTCGATGTTGTTTCATTATATTCAATGCCATTTAGTTTTGATGTTCGTTTCAAGGCTGCTTATTTATACTGAGGCAGAGCGGGGGAAACACGGTAAAAACCGTGCTGAATGCAATGTCAAAATGGGGTTTAATATGCAATAAAATGTATATATTGTGTTCTAGTTAAGAAAGCATCACTGTTCGCTTACATATGTTACTAAATAAACTATATCCTAAAATCAAATTGGCCTTCAGATATCAGACACTAAATGCCACAAGCAGACTCTTGATTGTGATTGCTCAGAGATTATTCAGAATGGAAAGAGATTTTTTCCCGTATTTATGCATACTTTCTGCTAGGTGAGATTCACCCCTATTTGGGACTTTAAAGAAGGGTTTTTTCCCCTCAGGAACGAATTTCACTTACTGGTATTAATGCTACATCCGTCCGGGGTCTTTTACCACTGGCAAAAATCCAGGGGACGTGGGCTTGTACCTCTGAGGCAGAACAGATTACTTGCTCCACTGTAAAACTGCCTCCTTTCTTGAAATGTTTTTTATCAAGTTTCTTATATGTAACAGCTCAAGCCCACTAAGGGTTTAATTTTTCATTTTATTGTATGCTATTTTGCAAATCTTGCTATAGGGTTTCCCTGAAAGTGCATAAACTTATTTTAATTGTTCCCAGTGCTGACTCCCATTTAATTAAATGGTAGTACTATAGCAAGATTTATTATACAGAAACAGAGCCTTTTTCAAAGCAGTAATGGAACATATAATAGATGTGTCACATTTTAAAAGCCTAATTAAATCTATTGTTTCTCTATGTCCTCAGCATGTCTCTCTCAAGTGTAAGATATAATTTTAAATGGCTGAGATGCTTATTTCAATGATCATATGAGCCAGATCCACATTTAGGATGGTTGCTCTTGGCAAAGTTAAAGGAGTATTCAGCAAGAGCGTGTGTGGTATAACCCGGATAAGTGAAAGGAGTGAAAAAAAGATGATGTGTTTTGCTCTTTGCAGTTCTCATCTGATGTCCTTGGATGGCAAAGGGAGCTGCACCAGTCCTAGGGAGGCAGGTGGAAATCCAGTCCCCTTCCCTCCCAATGGACATGGCTCTTGGGGATTCCCCTCTCCCCACCATCCCATCCTCCCCACCT
>NW_010389177.1:0-23838 GCF_000710305.1 Buceros rhinoceros silvestris
GCGCAGCACGGCTCCGCGGCGGCCGAGAGCAGGGGAAGCAACATGGCTTTCCAGTTACATCTACCTTAAGGCAAAAATAGCTGCTGAGGTTTTCTCCATGCCCTCCTCCCCAAAAGAAAAATTTGGTACCTTCTTTCCTATGAAGTTTAGAACTACTTAATTGGAAAAAATTTTTGTTAGTTAAAAAGAGTGTGTGCCAAGTATTTTCCTTGAGAGTATGACTTTTGATAAAACCCCTCATGTTCTAGGAACTATTGCAGTAGGATTTTGCCACCACCCAAGTGTTTTATTATTGTAAATAAATCACTGGTTGGGTTCCTGTCCTGTAATTTTATTTTTTCCCCGGTTGATATTACCTATTGCCTTTTACTTACAAACTGACCTTTCAAGCACTTCCAGCTGAAGCTGTAGTTTGCTTCATGTGCATCTACTATTGTTTCAGACGCTCCTGAAAATACCCATTCAAGGACGTGATTTTAAAGTGACTTCGCATAGGTACTGAATCAGCAGTGGTTTTTAGGACTCATTTTTCTGTTGCTAATTGCAGCCTCGTAGTTACTGCCACATTTTTTCCAGTAGGTAAGGAGATGTTAGTTTTGTTACACTATGTGGATTTACACACTGCAGACCAAGAACGTCTTGCTGTTAGTAGTTTCAGTCAACAGACATTCTTCATGTATGTAATGGCGTGAATATAAAAACACATACAGTGTGCCTGTGGGTGTGCATCATGGCTAACACCCAGCACTCCTCTAGGGCCACTAGGAGGTTTCTCCAAGTTTAAATTAGAGGACGAGTTCAGAGTCATATACAACTTAGCCATACGTATCTGGTTACAAGCGGGAGCTGTAAACTAATTTGATAGTCTATTACTTCCTTAATCTGTTTAGGTTTGAAATCGCGTCAAGTCAATTTACTATCTAACAGTTAAGTGATATTTAAGAGTTAAGGAATGTTCTCCGTCTACAGTGCTGTCAGATTTCATCTTTATGTGGATGTAAACCTAGAGCTGAAAATCCTCAAACAGCTGAAGCTATTTATGAAGATAAAATTTATGTACATTGATATAAAGAAATTTGACTGCGTGTATGTTTAAGATAATTTCTGATTAATTAATTGCACAGGTTTTAGAAGCCGCCAGTGGAGAAAGCTACATTACGATATGTCAGAAAAAATTCACATACATAAAGAAAACTTGCCTCTGCTTAGTGAATTTAGTAGAGATGTTGTCTAGTCTAACAGCAAGAGCTGCTATTTTATATTCTTCGAGTTGCTCTGTTTTACAAATTTTTCTTGTAAGTCAGTCTCCAAGGGTTTTTTTTTCACCTGAGCAGTAAGTTGATCTTTTTTTTTTCCTGCCACAGTAGCATCTAAGGTGTCTTGACAAGAGTGAGTCAGTGTGTCACTGTGAATGCACTTGTATTCCTCATGAAGTTTATATTGCAAGCCAAGGATTTTGTACAATCTTCCAGGTCATAGTGCAGTGGTCAAATTCTTATGATGATGTTCTGGATTGGTCCTGTTCTAGTGACGTGTAAGTGACGTTTGCAACGTTTGAGACAGACTTGCACAGTTTCCCTGAATAGCTGTATTGAAAACGTCCAGCGGCATCCTTACGTCAACTTTGATTGTTGTGTCAGTCTTGGAAACATGGATAGTAAACACATTATGCCAGTCAGCATTTTGTATATTAAATAAAAGCTTAACTATAGTAACGTTCTGGGTGGGATTTGTACTGATGCAAAACCCTGCTTTTTCCATAATACTGACTTCTAGGCAGTACCATTACTGGTGACAGTTTGAACATGCAGTTGTACCTCTCTGTTACCAAACTGTATCTCAGTTCTCTTAACCGTAATCGTATTAGCCAGGTGACCTCAGAGGAAGTTACTGTACTTGGGAATGCTGATACCTTACTTCTGCAACAATCAAAGACTGAACATCAGAGGAGGAACATCCTTCCTTTGGTAGCTGGCTGTTCAGCGTGCGCGGTGTTGCCAAATGTCAGCGCGCAGCACTCTGCACCGCTGGGGCTAGGACAGTGGTCAGAATTCGTATGCACAGAGGCTATACCAGCACAACCATTAACGGGGGTACTGACACATATCTTCACAGGCTTCATGACTTTATTACGTAATACACACCTTGTAAAAAGCAATCGGTCATCATTACATTATGGTTAAATTTGTATTTTATAAGGTTTGTAGAGTTTTCTGGGGAAAAGCAGACTTTTGAATTATGTAACTTACATGATAAAGATGCATGTATAACTAGAAAAAAAATCTATGCTTACTTGATAATGAAGGAATAAATACTACTAATGCCAAGTGTGGTGATGAACTGTTTTTTTCCAAAAAAGGAACTGACGGACTGACATTTGCAGCACTTTTAGAAAGAACAGGCACGCTGTGGCTCTGTGTGCAGCGTGTAAGGCTTCCTGAGGCAGCTGTCGCTGCTGACAGATGATAGTGCTCCAAAAGCTTAAGCTCCAGCTATAAGAAGAGAAACTCCCAAAATTGCAAGTGTGGCGCTGGACAGTACTGTGACAGGAAAACCTTGTTCTGGAGAGAGCAACCAAAACACATCAGCGATGAGAGACAGCAGTACCTGAGAATGAGACGTAGAACTCATCTGAAAGGCAGCTGGCAGAAATAGAGCCACCTTGCTGAAACATCGCTGTTTCACGCTAGCTGCTGTGATGGGTCTAGAGGTTTCTGTATTCCCACTTCACTGCTTACGACGTGCATTGCTTAACCGGGTGGGAAAAAAAAAAAATCTATTGAAGCTGCTCTTCCAAACTTCACTGTAGGAAATAAATTCGTTTTACAAATAAAAAATGCTTCTTGGCAAGAGAAAGTGAAGTACAAGAGAAAAAAGAACTATGTACCTTCATGGTTTTAGTTAAATCTCCGATCTTTAACTAAACGCTGAGTTTAAACCTGTAGCGGGGGTACGCCCTGTGTCATGACAGCTGTTAACAAACACAGGGTTTGCAGCCCGGCCTTCTACAGGGCTCAGCTTCCCACATGAAGCATTTAGTGCTACTGCCATCACTCTCAGATAGCTTATACTCCAGTGGATCTGGTAAATGGTATCACCAATACTTACATTGTGGGGTTCTCCCCTTTTTCCCCGAGGGCTGAGGGGAAATGCTGGAGATAAAATCCCAAAAGAAAAAAGCAGCTGCACGGGACAGTCTTACCCAGGTCAACGTTCCCTGTAAAATACGGAACTAGTAATTATGTACCGTTGAGCTGGTAGGTTCCTGTGAAGTTTTCCTGTCCGTAAAGGTCGTATTCCTTGTACAGTATGTAGTCTTTCAAGCAGTTTGGCAGTGGAAGGAAGGTCATGAAGACAGGACAACGGAGACGCAACCGGCCCATGCATTCCCGTATTTTCAGACGACAAAGATGCTTCAGCGGGCGAGGATTTCCTAGAACAGAGAAGGTAAGAGTGATGTTAGCAATTTATTCATTAATTTTTGTTCCATTTATTTATAGAATACTCTGCTACCTTCCAAAAGCTTTTTTTCTGATTTTGTTGCATATTCATTTTGTGAACAGACAGAGTTGGCTCTGCCAGGATTGAGCCTTTTTATCTCAGCCCGTACATCTCTCGGTTATATTTATGGTCTTTGGCAGGTAAATCAAGAGATTTTGTTTCTGTCAATTTGACTAAATTCAGGTTAATACAAGTTTAAGCAGTAAAGTTTGGGGAATGTGTTTTAACCCCAAGTACCTGGTGCCAGTTTTCTGTCAACCTGAAGTCGTCAGTAGAAGTAGAATTTTGAGTCATTGCTACTTCGTCTATGTGCAAGCAAAAAGGACATAGTATTAATGTAGTCTAGAATTAAATCACTCAATTAAAAATAGTGATTTATTAGATTTGTTCCATCAGCTTGAGGCAGGGGAAGAGTTTTTCTACCCTTAAAAAAGATTGTGTTGTTGACATTATAATTAAAATTCCTCTTAACAACGTGCTCTACGTAAGTTGTGCAGTTACTGTCTATCAGAAACTTAGTTTATATCCTACAGACTGATTTTTTAGGTCTCTTCCTGTCAAAACATAACCTTTGGCCTGACAAGGGTCAAGAAGAGCACCAGTCTGAGCTAAAGAAAATGAAATACTAGTAACGAAAAGGCCCCACTCCCAAAACCTTGTTCACCATTTCAGATGTAAACATCTGATACTTACTTAAAATGGAATTGATGTCTGGCCAGAGTTCCTGTTCTTTGAGAACTGCTTCTAGCTTCCAGCAGATCTTAACACGATCGACGTAATCTAACATTACTCGCACTACTTTCCCCGACAGATGCTTCAGCCACGACAAGGTTATCACCTCACAGAACTGATAGGAACAAAATGTTTAGTAGGATAATATTCAGTACTCCTGTGTATGACAAAAGCAATTAAACTTAGTTAACTTTAGCAGAACCCTAGGGAGAATGAGCTTCAGAGGTTGTCACAGCTTGCATTAAGCCTCACTAGTAGACTCTGAAAATATGAAATACGGTTATTTTGTACTAGATCAAAAAAATGAACTTAAGCAGCTGTGTATTTGTTAATCCAGTGCTTAAAAAGAAGTGCTACCGCTCCCTAAGTGGAGTCTAGACCTGTGTCTCAGCGTGCTGAAGAGGGGACCCACCAGTTCAGAGATGCCACGTGCCCTTATCTTCAGGTTGAAGCAGGCTTTATTAGGTTCAAGTGGACTTTACAAACTGTAGAACGATGACGCTGATGGCTGTCCCTAGCAACCTCTGCAGACTGGTCCACGGTTGTTGATTTCCGTGCAGTGTTTATCGTGCCAGCGCCAGGGTGTCCTTACAACAGCCTTCCAGTACGAGCGTTATGACACAAGACAACCCAGCCAGCCAGCCTGCAAGTCCCTGTTTTCACAGCGCAGACCAGACTGCCGGGAGAGCCAGTTCTGTACCGATCACTAGCTTATCATTAGCTATAGTCTCATAGTTTGAAAGTAATGTTCATGATCGTTTGCTGTTCTGAACTAGACCTCGTGACAGCATCTGTTTAATCTTAAAGCCTTGTCTGTTCCCATCTCTACGTGTAAACTCTCTCGTTAGGAACATTTCCGTTTAGTTTTAGGAAGGATACTGGTAGTAAAACTGCACAGGAGCTGTCTGATGCACTTACCATTGTATCTTTGATAACAGTAGAAGTCCACCCGTCAGTCACGTACTGGGAATGCGAACTGTTTCCCTGAGGGCAATCAAAGCAGCGGTGCACATCATACCCATAGTTCAACAGCATTCTCAACATGACTTCATCTTTCAGAGCGTACTGGAGAGCTGATGGAAAATGCATTGTATTCACTCTGCAGAAGTAATTGACGTTAGCCCCGTGTCGGAGCAGCAGGTTCATTAACTCATAGTTGCCCATTCTCAAGGCTATTTGGAGACAGTTGATGGGATCTTGGTTTGTCAGGGCTCCAGCATTCAACAGCAGCTGTGTTGAACAGATATCCCCGTTGGAAACAGCGAAGTACAGTGCTGATTTCCGATGGTCGTCATAGCCTTTGCGAATTCTTTGATCCAGCATAAAATTGGCATCAAACCCAGATTTGAGGAGAAACTCGAGGCACTGAGGATGTGCTCCTGCTGCTGCTGAGTGAACTGGACTTATCCCACTTTCTTTAATGGCATCAAAACTAGTAACGGGAACTAAATTTTTTAGGGCTCTGAAGAATTAAAAGAAGAAGAATCTCAGAATCTTAAATGTACTGGTTCTCCGAGCTCAGTCTTTGAATTTCTCTGTCTTGCTGGGCTTCGGAATTCATGACGACTGTATACAACCATCTTATTCTACCAAAGCAGTACCATGGCATGCTACACCTCTGCATGACTTAAACCGCTAACAAGTCAGTTGTTGGCCAGCAACGGATACTGACTTCACACCTACTACACATGAATTATGCTACTGTTACTCATGTACAGCCCCATTCCTTGCTAGACAAAGAGTGGTTCCTTCTCATTAGCAGCTTTTCTTGAATGTCAAGAGCACAGTGTTACTGCTTAACCGGTAGGAACTAGGGAATTATTAGAATATAATATACCGTGAATAAAAGAATATCTCATTTAATATACACAATAATATTATGTGTATTTTCATATTTCAATTTAAATGTAATTTATTTATATATATGTAAAATATTAACATAGCACTTAAGAATCCTCAGATTCTTAACCACAATACAAATTTCCTAGTATTGAAGATTAATTTCTCGCTTACTGGTTGTGATTTTAGCAAAAATATTTCCCAGTAACCCTTCTGTCTTTAAAACAGGGATAGCCCTTATCCCCCTGTTTATTTGTTTACTTTCCGTGTGATGGGGTGGAGATGAGGCATGCCTAAAGAGAGCGAGAATGTCCCAGGACTCAGCATCAGACTGGACAGTGTCTTACTATTTGTGACAAGTAAGGAAATATTAGGGGAATTAATATGCTCATCCTAAAATGATGGAAGATTTGACTCTGACTGGTCTCTCTCTCACATTCGGACACAGAAAACTCATATTTACACAGTCAAAAAGAATTCCTTCTACAAAACTACAGATTTGCTGCTTGCTTTGAATAAGGTAGAATTAGCAAAATCATTATTTCTCGTGTCACCACTACTTGATTTTTAAGGATATTCACTCACAGGAAGTGTCCCTTATATGCAGCTCTGTGGATTGGCAAATGACCCGAGTGCTTTGGTACATTGGCATCAGCCCCATATTCTAGTAGAAGACTCAGAGAATCTGGGTTTCCTCCTCCTGCTGCTTCAAACAATACAGAAGCACAATCCGTTGCCTGTGAAAGAACATCCGCACCTGCAAAGAAGCACCAAGGATTTTCACAGTAGTCACCATAAATATCCTGCAGTAATTAACATCTCCGACCCTCCAGTGACATGGTATTGTGAATTCTATTCTTCACCAAATAAAACCACTGTGAGCATAAACCTTCACTCTGGATCTTTGATGTTAGATGTGTTTAAGTAATCCTGGGAACGAGATGGTCTGAATCGCTTTGAACACCATTACAAACGAAGACCTGCTGCTAGAACTGGGCATGCGAAGGGGTTTGGTTCTTACTCATACAAACAACTGATTTTTAGCTAACATGCAATGCACTTCAATTATTCGACTTTACAAAGACCAGACAGATGTAACTGTAAATATGAGAGAAGCCAGTATCTAAACAGTTCCTACAATCCAGTTCTGGCACTGCTGAGCCATCATATAAAATTCCCCACCATAAATGTCGTCAGGCTTTCCTTCCCTAAGGTGACCTGTCTACACGAGAAAGCAATATTGCATTTAAAAAGCAATTACAACCACTCAGTTAAATGTTAATATATTATTTGAATATTATGAAAATGTAGTCTGTATCAGGCCTTTACTTAACCGTATCACAACAATCCTCTTGGTGCAGACAGCATTTAATTTTCTTTAGTAAGGGAAGTTACTCCTGCAGCTATTTCTGAAGGTGTGCAGTATAATAACCAGTTTTAATCCAGTCACAGAACTTTCAGAAGACTAATAAAAATTTGTGTAAATAGGCTAACGACTTTAGAGGAAATATACGTGTGTTTGTGCATCTGTGTGTCTGTATTTACACACACACACACACACACACACACACACACACACACACACACACACACACACACACACACACACACACACACACACACACACACACACACACACACACACACACACACACACACACACACACACACACACACATAAATCGTTAAATTTAGATACTAGGAATTCTTCAGACAGACCTCAACTCATGTGATTTGGGAGTCAAATTCTTCAAATAAATTAAGACGCCGTCCAAAAATGCAAAGAAACTGTCTCCTGGGACGTATCAGATTTGCTCGCAGTTTTGCAAAGCAAATGATGACTACTACAGTTTGCCACGAGTCAAGTCAGAACATATTTTTTGTGTATCTTGTAAAACAAGAAACTACAGAACAGCTGAGGTTAGAAGGGAGCTCTGGAGATCCCTCAGTCCAGCCCTGTGCTCGAACAAGGTCAGCTACAGCAGGCTGCCCAGGACAGTGGCCAATCAAGTTTTCTTATCTCCAAGGATGGAGACTCCACAGCCTCTCCGAGTGACCTATTCCGACATTCAGCCACCCTCACAGGAAAAAAAGGTTCTCATGTTCGGACAGAATTTGCTAGGTTTCAGTTGGTGCCCTTGGTCTCTTGTCCTGTTATTGGTCACCACTGAGAAGGATCTGGCTCTGCCTCCTTTACATCACCTCACTGGGTGTTTATAACATGGCCAGATACACCTCCACCCCAAGCCTCCTCTTCCTACAACATCCAGGATAATAAGGTCTCACCTTTTTGCAGTAAGAGCTCCATAATTTCTGTATGTCCGACCTGTGCAGCCAGTGCTAGAGGTGTTAGCCCATATCCACTGCGAGGGTCAGGATCTGCTCCAGAACGAAGGAGAAGCTTCACCAGGTCCTTCCTGCCTAGTCTGGCCGCCTCGTGTAAAGCAGTCCTCTTGTGGACACACTGCAAATTCACTTTTGCACCAGAACTGATCAACAAGGAGGCAATCTCATATGAATCATGTTTAATTGCTGTAAGATAATCAATGAAAATGTTTGCATTTACTCAACATTATATTCTCTGCGCTGTGGTGATGCGGCAGCCCAGGAAAGCTCACGCTGTTCCTGGCAGTACTATTAACACACTGAGGAATGTCACCGACAGGTTTAACTTAGCAGCAAGTCTCTTTGTTTCCAGGAAAACGTTACCTACACAAATGAGTAATTATATGTAATCTCTTTCTCTCTCAAATCTTAGCCCTGTTGTGCTTGGCAACGCAACCGAACGCCGCTTTCCTCGCCGTTAGACGGCGATCGCACACAGGGACCGGGGCAGGCAGGAGCTGGCCTGCTCAGCCGCTCCATCAGTCGCCGTAAGTAGTTACCAGAACACAAAAGAAAGTTTAAAATGACTATGCCGTATGCCTTCCTAGCTGAATCAGACTGATCTGTTAAGTCAGTCAGGATCTTGAAAGAGTCATATGCATTGACTCCAGTGGATGAAACACACAGGCAACGCCTCTCCCTCCTCCTCCCTTTGCTCTTCCAGGCTGTGCAGGGTAGACCCCGGAGTGCCCTTCACTGAGGCAGATTAAGCAGGAAGCTTCCTGTGCCCCAGCTGCTCAAAACAGCACTGACAGCATATTACAACCTGCGACGTCTCATTAGCTTTAACCTACCTGGCTACGTTAGAGAAATCCCATACGCTGCCTTCCGGGGGGATGGCGGATTTTAATATAGTGCACTTCAAAAGTATCTAGAAATTCTCCACACCTTTTCTAAGCAGGTGGCCCTGACTAGAAGCTTCTGTCATTTCAAAAGGGTGGATGGGGATCCTACAGATGCTTGGTGGCTTTTTCCTCTTTCTTTAACAATAGTTTTGAAAAAAAACACCCTTTCAATATGAAAAAACGTACGGGTTTGTCCAAGAAACTTACAGTGCTCCTTTAGAACTCAGGTAATGAGAACATGGGATTGTTTTGTTTTGTTTTGTTTTTTCTGCTAAGACTCAGTATGAGTACTAGCACCATGGCCCAAACTGGGGGAAGCAAATGAAATAGAACAATTCTGAAAAAACATTTTTGGCAAAATACGGTTCTTTACAAATCAAGAATTACAATTCTTGTGCATGATGATATTAAAACGACATTCACACTAAAAGTGATACTAGTTATGGTACCTTACCCCTTAATTAAAAAAATTCAAACAGACATGAACCAACAATTTAGGCCCAGCTAGCTTCTTCACTTCTCATGCTTGGGATAATTCTAAGGATGTCAGAATAGGGACAAACACTGTTTTATGCTCTACATAATGCAGGTAAATCAGGGTAGTTTGTTATAATTTTTGAAAATGAAAACCAATTACGATGACTTTTGGAGAAAAAACTGCTGGCACCGCTGCATAAAATGATGCCAAAGAAAGCAGAGAAGACACTGCACTTCATGGAGAAAGCTGATTAATTCTTTGAGGAAAAAGATGTATGTTCAACCTGAACCTCAAACTCTGCAGCTGAGGATGGCAGATGGTAAGCATCTGGAGCTCCCTGCACTGGACCAGGCTTGGGGGGAGACTTTCAGCTTCTTCTAGTTCTAGGTTTCCCATACTTCAGTAAACCAGTAAAGATTACACTTTATTACATACTGCTAAGAACTTTGTGGTGACAGTCCCTAACTGGAATTTAAAGCCTTGATATCATCTAAGACAGACAGACAGGGACAGACACATTCAATACTGACATTCATATTTTTCGCTCTTTATAGCGAAGTGTTTTAGATGATATTGATTTGAAGTATGTCAAACTGAAACCTAAAATATGTACCTATAATCTCACCTCATCCCCTCACCTCTCCACCCCGAAACAAGGTACTCACCTGTAACTAAAGGAGAATCTCCCTCTTCATTCTTAACATTGGGATTGCAGCCGTTGAGCAGGAGGAAGCGGACGTTGTCTGCAAAGCAATTTCTTACTGCCACTAAGAGAGGTGTTTCCCCTTTAAGAGTAGCTTGTTCCCATGTAACGGCACGCGAGGCTGAAACACACAAAAGCAGAACACGTTTTAAGCTGGATGATTCATCAAACCTGACTTTCTAAAACTTTTTGGTAGAAAACCTGAAGGACTCTATACCTTTCAAAGTTATTTCAAGGATGTTCTTATTTATCTGTGCTGCAGCTTCATGCAGAGCAAGCCAGCCTTGCTGATCCGCTTCTTCAAAAGCAGAACTGTGTCTCACCAGTTTCATCAAGGTCTCTTCTTGGCCTGTGATATTTTAAGACAGACACATACCCCATTACTCAGCATAAAACAAAATTCAGGCAACTAATATATTGAGTGCCATTTATTCCATCAGTGCATCTGGAATAAACAACTTGCTTTGTCAAAGAAATTTTCTCTCAGTCGTTTACACGAACACAATAATCAATGATTGATGCTGACTCACAAAGCATTTTGAATTATACACTGAAAAATGTTACAGTAGTATGACTAACGTTTCAAATACAATCCTCTCACGAGCAACAGTGCAGGAGCATTTAATGCATAAACAGGTGTTTTGTTTCAAATACAATCCTCTCATGAGCAACAGTGCAGGAGCATTTAATGCATAAACAGGTGTCCTAGTGAAGCTGTAGGAAAAGATATTTAAGTTGGCAAAGTAAAAGTAAGATCATTTAACAGGGGTGAGCCCTGTGTTGTTATTCCTGCTTGTACCAGCAATCTTTTTGGATCTCTAATCAACACAAGTGATTGTGTTTTCCATTTTATATCTCATCGAGAAACAGGAACACTGTCTTGGCAGGAAATCCTGTTAAGTGCAGGCCTGGTTTCTGCTCTTGTTTTTTATCGCACCGTTCCTGGGAGAAGGCAGTCTGCCCTTCATGTCATGCACAGCTACAGGGAGAAGGGACAGACTGCCCTCAGTCTCTGCTGCTGAAGTTCTCCTAAACATAGAATAATTATACATTCTTATTATGTCATAAGATCAGGCTGCAAGTTTAACTAGAGTTTAGACACATTCTCCATTGTGTATGGAATATTTATAGCGTTTGCTTCTCCAGAAGAAGTTCTGGTTTCTTGATTCCTACTCCACTAAATATCTGTATAACTACTATGATGTGCGTAAAGACTGGACAGAAGGTTTCCCACTGCCAGACAACTGTCCGAACAACTGTACTACTTATGCTCATTGTTTAGTGGCTCTGTGACTCAGTATATTAATTCATAGTGGTACCACAAAAAGCAGAAGTTTCACCGGAGCTAAGAGCATCTCGTATTGGAATACACAAATGGTTGGCAGTTAAAGAACAATTCTGGAACACTCTTCAGACAGAGAGGGGACTGAACTACGGGTGTCTCACAAAGCAGCAGATGCTTTCATGCAGTATTGATTGATGATTGCCATCCTGTTGCTTATCTTACAAGAAAGGCCTGGCTCTTCCCCCTAGTGTCAGGGGATGAAGCACTGGAATCTGAGAGGAGTGACATTTGAACCCATCCCCTTACCGTGCTCCTGTCTAGTAAGTTGGCTATTGGATGTCCCAGTTTCAGTTGCTTAGCTCCTCCCAAGACTATATAAAGAAAACCTGCACTTAAATCAGATGATGATCAGACACTAAAATGTAGGCACTGCTCAACAATGCAACGCCAAAGTGATTCCCAGAAGTACGGGCTTCGTGTGGTGTATTTGCACTTAACTGTCCGAATTGCTGCAATTATCCTTCCACGTTCTTTACTTGAAATATGCTGGAAACTGCATAACCAGAACAAAAATAGAGAGGTAAAAGTTAATGTCGAGTTCAGGATATAATTGTACTTTAATTCAAATACTCAAGTCTAGACTACGTGTCAGATTTCTGTAAGTTACGTGTTTGGAAGGGTCTAACAGATTAAAACACTTTTTTTGTTGGTTCTCCCCTGCCACTATAGCTATTGGATTTTTCACACAAAGGCCAACAATTAAATACTAAAGTAAGAAAAAGCTGCAACACCAACCTATTTTACATCACACATTTCTCTTCTTCGTAAAGCCCTGTACTCACTTCGATACTGATGTAAAACACCACCTGAAAGTTTCGTATGTTCCGTATTTTTGAGGAAATGGGAGAGCTCAGAACAAGCGAGCTACCAGTGGTTTCCAGTATCCACGAGACAAGGTCAAAGCAATAACGACAACATTGTAAGTCACAAAGGAAATGATAGTTCCTATGTGCTTATACTAATGCCAAGAAAACAGCCAAAACAGAAGTAATAACTTACTACCTTTCGTGCTCTGTTGCACTGCCACTGGTTTCATTTTTATGCCTCTCTTGTAAGCTTTCCTGAATAGCTTGTTGGGTAGCGATTTCATCGTCAGAATCACCGCTGAACATATATGGAGAATCATACATGGCGAATCAGCACAACCTGGATCACTTTTTAATTGGAAAGAGATGTTACATCTTCAGGCTAAATCTGGAGTAATAGAAATAGCCGTTGCTATTTAAGTATCAAGAGAAATGCAAAGAGTTATTCTATTTAGAGCAGAACAAAGATCTTTCTATTCCAGTACCACGTGCTAGCTTTTATCCCCGCTCCACAGACTGAACACACAGAACAGCTCCTTGTCATGGCATTATTATCAGAAAGCAGCAAGAGTAAGTAAAACTTAGTTTTCAGATAAAGAGTCATTCTCTCAAGTCTTTCAGACTCAAATATCATTACAGTTGTGTTCTGATGTTTTCTTAGCAGGAAAACAGATGTGCAGTAAGGCTTGCGATGTTCTTCCAGTTTGTTCACAGAGGGCCTGCAAGTGAAGGGCTGGTGAAGGACATGAATTTTTTTAATAATAGCTTTTGTTCAAACTGTTTCAACCAAGATATCGTTAAGGCCCTACCTTGTAGTCAGGAAACTATTACAGATTTGGGCTGTTCCGTGCATCAGCCTTCCAGCTGACACATGCTTGGAAAAAGACCAACTCTACCACCTTCTGTACATAACCTAAAGCCATTTAGAACAGATAAACTCACAATCCTGCATTCTTTGTCAGTGCATCTCTGTTTGCTTCTGACACTTATAAGGTATATAGCTATATGTACTGCAACAAAATATATCCGCTACAGGCAGAAATAAAACACTGTGGTGTAACCTCAATGGAAGTATTACAGACTCGGGCTGTTCCGTGCATCAGCCTTCCAGCTGACACATGCTTGGAAAAAGACCAACTCTACCACCTTCTGTACATAACCTAAAGCCATTTAGAACAGATAAACTCACAATCCTGCATTCTTTGTCAGTGCATCTCTGTTTGCTTCTGACACTTATAAGGTATATAGCTATATGTACTGCAACAAAATATATCCGCTACAGGCAGAAATAAAACACTGTGGTGTAACCTCAATGGTAATAATACAACATAATTCTTAAAAGCTGAAGAACAGCGTTAGTTTAAAAAAAAAAGTTTGCTAAATTGAAAGGGTTCAATTAAAAATATTTTTTACCCTTTTAAGACTGTAATACCCTTTTAAGACTGTAATACAAATAATGGAGCATAGAAAAAAATCCAATTGACACTGTTAAGACTAAATGTTAAAATTTAAGAAGAACTTATAAAAAATTATTAACGATCAAATCAATCATTAAACAGTATAATGTGTGTAGAGGAACACTGTTATATGTATAAGCAGTCACACTGTTCTTTTGTATGTCCAGCCACACGCTATCATGGATTAAAGTCACAGATGTTTTGATAGGCTCAAATCTCTTAACGGTTTTACCATCTCAAAACTTCCACTTCTGTCTTTCAAGAGACAGAATAAAACCAACCAAAAATACAGGGCAAAGTAAAATAAAATGAGTAAGTAAAACTGAAAGCAAATAAACAAATGAGCAATGTGAATGAGCATAGCAAAACGAAGTTGTCAACATGCCACTTACAACGTTTGGAATAGTTCTAGAAAGAGCTTAAAAGTTGACCAGCAGTAATTCCCAGCAAACCTGCATCATTTAATTTGTTACCTGAGCCACCTGACGTGTGATTGCCCTGCTCTGAAACTGCACATGTAGCAAAAAGGAGAAATACATTAACAAAATACACAGACAAGTAGCAGTTACTATTCAATTATATCTATAGCACAGTGACTACACAAACATTTCAAATCCAGACTACTTTGGTTTTGTAAAATGACTTCTAATATACTATGGATGGAGAAAATATACTGGTTTTCCTCACCTTCTGAAAGAGGGAAGACCTCACACATTGAAGAAGCGATTATTAAGTTGAAAGTGATATTTTCAGGGCTGAAAATGATCTCCGTAGAGCCTATGTCCATTAATAGCTCACTATAAATACCCGATCACAAGATACTCTGGGACTTTCTCCATGTTCCTTTCATATAGGTTAATTATGTTTAATAATCTGACCTGACCAATGGTGGCAGCAAAACAAGGAATTAAACATGCAGTTTCCTTGTACAAATACTCTTGTTACAAATTTTTTGAATCAGAATTTGAGGACTACAAGCAGAAACTATTACATCACAGAAAGAAAATTCTTTAGTGCTTTCCTAAGAGTATCTTCAGTTTACACTCTTAGGAGCTTACTTAAAATTTTGAGTAAGACAGCATAAAAACTAGAAACAATAAAACATAAACAAGCAAACAAAATCAAGAACTCCTAAAAATTACTGTGTTTCTGATTGTTTAGTTGTAATTCAGGTATTAATATAAATGCAAACAAAATACAGCGTCTTTAAAGGGAAAAGCACACTTCCAGAAAGACAGACCTGTGCTGAAAACCTGCGCTGGCCCAACCCTCGATAAGCAGTGAAATGAAGGACACAGAAGACTAGTTATAGCAGTGACAGTAGGATGGAGTGAGACTTTCACGTGCTTAACTAACTCCTACTGCATTTTACAGAGGGATCCTTACAAAGAAACGAGGACGGCTGTGGCTGTGGCTGAATGCAAAATATTTGCTAGAGGAGATCTAGGAAGAATGCCTGAGTACGTTTTTTATTTTAAAGAAAACACAAGTGCAGACTCAGTGAGGGAAATGTAACAGGACTGCCTCTCTGCAGCACCGGGGAAACAGATACAACATTTTATGGCAGGTGGTCATAAGGGAGATATTATCATTTATTCTTCAGGGGAAACCGGAAAAAGAAACCAACCCTTACAAAAATCCGAATATCTAAATTAAATCCCCAAAAGATGAATGTGCTGAGGAAGGCAGGCAGCAGAAGTACCAACTACAGGAAGTTAAAACAATTTCTCATACTGAACCCTCACTGTTGCTATGACAGAACAGAGGATATATATAAATTGACTGCAGTCTCAGAACTTACTACCTACTAGCTTTCTCCTCAGATCATTCAGCACTCTTGATGCTTCACCTTCCTTAACTGTAATGTTTCTCTCAGGAAGTGCAGACCATGTTCTTTTCCCATTAAGAAACATTTTGTGATATTCAGGTAATGCATAAAATTGGCGTTTACACATTAATAATATTAGCAAAGGCTCAAATCCTAGCTGTATCTTTCACAGACTGTAAAGATGCTAATAATAATACTCTCAAGAGATAGGCACATTTCAGGGCATCCAGAGAAGAATGCAGGATCGGAAATCGGATCCGAAAGAAATGACTGCAGTAGGTTTAACCGGAGACCAGCAGGAGGTTCATTTGTCATTTTCACTCCATTCTGCAGAATGGTTACTGGAAACTAAAACAAGAAACCTCTCTGGGCTCAATTCACTTCGGCCGAATTCAGACTCCTAAGCGACTCTGTCCAGCGATTGCTCCCACCCCAAAGAGGCCAGCCCCAAATCTTGGTGCTGCTTTTCATCTTCCCTTTGCAGCCTCTCAAACAGACATAGAAACTTGTTCTTTGGATGGGATGCTATTCGCTAAGGTTTAATTCAGGATTCCATCCAAAGTGACTATGCCCAGCCATTGCTGCCACCCCAAAGGGGCCAGCCCCGAATCTTGGTGCTGCTTTTCATCTTCCCTTTGCAGCCTCTCAAACACACACAGAAACCTGGGGCTGACGCTTTTGCTGTAGCAGCTAAACTGCTCCATAGATTCTCAGGGCTCAATTCACTTTGGCTGAATGTGGGACTTGAAAGTGAATATATTCAGCGATTACTCCCACCCCAAAGGGGCCAGCCCCGAATCTCGGGGCTGGGTTTTATCTACTCTCTGCAGCCTCTCCAAAACCACCAAAGTGAATATATTCAGCGATTACTCCCACCCCAAAGGGGCCAGCCCCGAATCTCGGGGCTGGTTTTCATCTACTCTCTGCAGCCTCTCAAACACAGCCAGAAACTTGGGGCTGACGCTTTTGCACTAGCTGCTAACATGCAAAAAGCCTACCAAAGGAAAGATTTCATAGCACTGAGGGACCAGGATCAAAACCGCACCTTTGCAACCCTGTCAAACACCTCCACTGCCATAATCCATTTACACAGACCCTCTGCTGCCGAGGACGCTTTAGCCACCTTTTGGGGATCAAACTCGGGATTAGTCAAGTTTTCAGCCCGAATCTTCTGCATGACAGCTACCTGGATAAAAAAAAAGCATTATAGCTCTTCAAAATCTTGTGGGTAACTTTCAGATTACACTGATTGCTGTTCCTCTGCACAATGAAAAACGAAAGAACTACTCAGTATTAATTGTGATAGAAACCAGCGCTCATTTGTTTCTCTTGATTTTCCAATCACACTTTGTGGTCTTTTCTTCTTTTCGTCCTAACCCTACTCCTACACTTCCCAGCAATGCATGTGGTGTGCCTCCTGTGTGGCGGCTACCTAACGCTAAGAGCATTCCAGTCACACAGAAGCCCTCGTTTACTCTGTCCCTTGTGCAGAACACGCTGATTTCATTATTTGCTATCTTTTCTCAAGACATAGCTGTTGGGGCTCAATATAAAAATGTATTTCTACTAAAGTAAGGCAAAAATCTGAATGAAGTACATTGCTTGTGCCTAATGTTGGGGACCAGTTTTATAAAGGGCAAAGCATATTCAATTTCCACCGAACTCAGCAAACAGCAAGAGTCACACTCTCAGACAGTGCGATCTTTGGGGGAGATTGTCATATTTTACATAAAGTTCTATAGCGAGCACATTTCTGCATTTATTGTCTGTCTTCTAGTATACTTACAGCATTACCTGTTTTGTCAGTGTTCATCCAATTAAAATAATACAATTAGAAACAGCCATTAAGAAGACCAGCGAAGCTGGAAACACTTGTGCACAGAAGGACATTTAATTCAAATAGAAGCCTTAGGTTTTGGGAATTCTAAAACCTTCTGAAATGCTACTTGAAAGGCTCATCCTGAGGAATTTTGACTCACTTGCCATGACCATATTCACCCTATCATCTTCTAAAGATTCCTGGTCATAACAGAAGTTGACTAACTTGGGATAAATCGTGCCTCTTATTAAGTATTTTCTAATTTTTTTTATTTTTAATTGTTTTTTTTTAATCCCTGCAAGAGAGAGTCCATATGGTAAAAAGAACTGAAAACTTAGACAGAAGTCTTACTGGAATATTGTCTTTGTCATACTCTTTCAAATCCTTTAAGAAACTAATGTCTCCAAGGAGTTTCTTGCTTGGACCCCCGTAATCCAAAATCTACAAAACATAGTAGGAAATATCTTTTCAAGCTTGAAAAGAAACACACAAATATAAAGAAGACAAATATCTTAAATTAAAACTCATGCATAGTTAATGGTGATGATCTTGTATCTCCTTGAGATGTCAGTAAAGGAGAAGGTCTATCAGACCAAACATTTCCCCCAAACCATACCTAAAGGCCAAAACGGGACCGTGTCTCAGGGCAGAGCTACGTATCATCTGTTATCTGTATAGGAGTCGAGCAAATTTAACGGGTTCTCTTTGCACATTAGAAAACCCAGAAAATACGGAATTCTGGAAGTTTCAGTAAAATAATGGATAGAGGCTACAAGTACTTGCTTACTTTAGTGGACCTTGAATGATCATGTTTACTGAACAAGTGCTCCGTGTTGAGAAGAAAACGAGTTTGAAATATTTGAAACTGTCGTCTGCCATTTTTACCTTGCCTCCAGTCCCTGAAGGATTTGGAATTCTTTCAGGTTTTATGTGTTTCATTACACAGACAGCAGCCACGAAACGTTTGACACCAGATGGAGGATTTTTCATTGCTTTGACAATTGATGTATCAGAAGGCTAAAATGAAGATCACATTTTAAAAAATTATAACAAGTGTTACGCCTTTCTCACCACTGAGATAAATGAACTAACAGAAAAAACCAGAACTAACAACATCATTACCAATGAACATAATTGTAGGGGACTTTTAGAAGGAATGACGCAGTGTTAGCAAGACAATTAACAATGTCCATCAATGTATCTTATGCAGAGGAAATAAAAATAAAATAAATGATAGTGACTGTAAACTACTGATTCATTAAAATTATCTTTTAAGAAGTCCAGGTGAGATTATTTTTATGTACTTCTGTAAGTGTCATCTAAGACATCTCACATACTTCAAAACTCCTACTGAACTACCTACTACGATACTAAATTGTGCGGGATTTTCTCAAGAGTATTGCTTTCAGATCACGACAAGGACAAAAGCTTTAAACCAAAGACCCAGATAATTCTTCGCCATTAGCGAATGCCATGTAATACTCTGGTGGTCAACAGTAACTCAGCTGAAGAGGAAGCTCCGCTTATTCCACTGCTGGTAACTTCAGCGGTTGGTTGCTTTTCTACCAGTGGGCTTTCCTGCAAATAAACGTTTTTTAAAATGCAATCCCTGCCTGCTACCGCAACCCCACCCACCACACCCTTTGTATTCTGGACAGGTCATCTGCTTTGCCAAAACTGAGGAGATTTAACATTTAAAAAACTATTTTCATCTTAGTGAATTCTTTCCCAAATAAATGGAAGAGTTTCATCCTATTAAATAACTCTTTCAAATGCTGACGTTTAGATCAGCTTGCCGTCAAAGTGTCAGGAGCAGCAAGTGCGGCCTCGAGGGCTGCGATCGCCCCTGCCAGGTCACTTTCACATTCATTTTTCAATGCCTGAGCTGCTTCAGCTTTTTCTCTGGCAATTTCTTCATCTTTTACAATTTTTCTTTTTTGCTCTACTTCTGCAGATTCTATTTCTATAGTCTAAAGAAAAACACATGGGTGAGCTACCTATTGAGCACTGAATGATCAAATAAATTGAAATAGTCTGGTGTAGCACTTACAGAATACTGTAAAATGTAAAGAGAAAATTTCAGTATTTCAGTATTTTCATGTATTTTCAATTGATGTTAAGGGAATAATTCATTTCTTAGAATACTGCAACAACATCGTGGAGCTTTAACAGAAGGTAAACTGCATGAAATCAGATTACTGTTAATAAAAGCTGTCTAAAACATATTTGAAGTTTAGGAGACAAGAAACTTCATATTTGTGCATCAGGCTGTCACTAAAAGCGACTGGCTTCCATAGTGAGTTTTCACAGCCTCACAGTCTGTAACACTGACTGCTTGTCACGGCTTAACAAAAACTCCCCGTTTTGGAAGCTTTGTTTTAAACTGACCAATCAGGTATTCCCTGCCACGTACGTATAAACGCGACATCGGACCGGTTCAAAGTTCTGGCGGGGTCCCGTTTCCGTTTTCTTTCGGCAGCAGCTGACTCTTCCGCTGGGCTGTTGTCGCTGCTTCTCGCCTGGGGGCTGTCTGGCTTCCCTGCAGCCTCGGTAAGCTGCTGCCCCTCGCTGCTGTTGCCGCGGAGCCTGCACGCCCTGCAGCGACCTTCTCTGCTGTTTCGGACTTTTCTCTCTGCCGTCCGTCCCAGACCTGTCCCTGCTGTTTTCGCCGTCAACGCTTTTGCTTTTGCTTCAATCCACGATAAAGACTGGTAGGACTTTGTGCAAATCCTGCTTTCACACGCTGCATTTGGGAGTATTGTAATTGCCGCGTTTCTGCGTTCTGGTGACGTGGCAGAACCACGTGGTTTGCCGCCGTCTTTGATCGCTACCGCGTCATGCATTTGCTTTTGCTACCGACCGTGGGTTAACCCTCGCCTTCCCAAAACCTTCCATACCTCACTGGTTTTCTTTTGTATTTAATATATCTCTGTTTGTTCTGTTATTAAAGTTTGTTTCAGTTTCCCAGAAAGCATATTAGAGGTCTCACGAAGTCTTTTCTCCCTTCCCCTATTTCTGCTGTAATAGAGGAAGGGTATTATCGTCACCGGACCTTGGTTTACCTCCACCAAACCGCTGACGTTGCTGAAATTTATTTTCTTTTCAGCGCTGAGCCAAGACTTCACCCAACTGCCCCCTTTTCAGTCCTACATAAGTGACATCTAGTTTTCCCAGAGGTTTGTAAGAGTAAGTAGAAGAGTAGGACAGTTTCAAGTGTTCCAGAATTCACGCTGACTAAGTCTCTTAATGGAGGTTGCTCATTAAGCCATTCTTTAAACTGCCAGACCCTTCCATCAACTCTGCTCTCCTTCACAGTTATGCATTTACGTTGCAAAACTACATTTAAATCTATGCTTGCTCTAAACAAGAAGATTCAAGTACCTGAATCAAAGGTATGAATCACTGTACATAAACTCATGTATATCAAACTCATATGCTGATCCTTTTTCAAATTTTATTTTTACTGTAGAAAAATATTTGATTAAGCAAAACACATTAGCTGAAATGAAAAATTAATAGATATTTTTAAAAAATATTATGCATTCCTAAGTACCTCTGGTCCAGTGCAAAGAGCTCCATGTACCTCGCTTGTCCAGAACATTTGGGACACACACAGTACTACCTGCCCAGGCCACCCCAGAACCCATCTGTTTCTCTCAGTCTCTAGATATGCCTGAAAGAGTTCACCACAGTATACAAATACAGGCACAGTGCATATGTATCATCTGTAATATAGAAGCATATCATGTGATCATTACAATGCTTTGCTAAAAAATATTATTTTCCGATTTTCAAAGTCCAAACAAACTTTTAAATGCTCTTTTCCTCTTAGATTTGCAATTTATTATCAAATAAATCTAAAAATATTTGGTATTTCTAAAAAATCTTGGAATTATCTCTCCATATTATGTAAATATTCACGACTTGCTAACTTCATATTAAGAAACATTTTCTGGCTAATGATTTTCTTTTAAGAAGGAGCAAACATATTACAAGTGTTGTATTTCTAACTTGTAATTAAATTAAAAAAACTAAGTAATTTATTTTCATCAGGTGATATATCCCATAAACACGGTATTGCTGCCAAGCTTTTAAAAGGATTTATACCCAATGTTAAAGGAAAACAATATTCAAACCAAACTCTTACTTCTCTCACCAGCCTCTAAATACAAGTCACGTTAACTTCGTCCTGGCCCCACAACTTCATCAACTTTTGTGCTGAGGAAGAATTTTAGGAAGCCAAGATACGGCTTTGAAATAAAGAAAGGTTTGTGCCACAGTCATTAAATTATCAAAAAAACCATACCATTCTTGATCTAGCTATAACATCACGTACACTCTTCAGCATAGTATCTTCTACTTGAGTTAACCAATTCTCCACTGCACCTCGAGCTTCAGAAGTCGAAATGGTTGAAATCAGTTCTACATACTCGCCTTCAGAACTGTACACTGCTTTAATATCCAAACTGGGAAGGAAATCTAACTTAGCAATGCCTTCAAAACACTTCTTCAGGTGAGGCTGAACTCTGAGAGCATCTTTGGTCTCTGACAGGATCTCCAACATTTCATCATTAGACAAGAAAAAGAAGCTAAAAAAAAAAAATTAGAAAAAATAAAAAAACCAACTGTATTATCAAGCTACTTTAAAGGCTGACCTCATTCACAACCAATAAACAGAATCTTTGCTTTCCTAATAGCTGAAACTCATCCTACCGGGGAAAGAAGAGACCTTTTTTCTCAAGATAAGCATTGAGCCCTTTCACGATTTTGTCAAGAAGCTCATTACAGTTCTGAAGCTTCTCCAATAACCCTACCAAGGAAGTAGTGACAAGAACCTGTAACAACAAACACATGTGAACTGTAAGCTGTAAGTAACAGAATTCAAGCAGTAGAAGTTATTCAAGTAATGTACAACACGGCTTTGCTCCTAGAAAGCCTGGGTGATTGATGTAGAAGTTCATTGTGTGTATTCTGAAAACAAAAACACTGACCAAATTCAGTACTTTAAATTTTCCTTACCTTTGGGTTTTTGGCACAATAATTCATAATATCTCTCCAGTGCCTAGCCACAGTCTGAAAGAGATGCCCCTCCTGTGGCATCTGTTGCATAATATCCTCAGAGAAAAAATGGGTTCCAAATAAAGCCACTGTGCTTGCACTTTCAGCCATTCATCGATAATCTCCTGAATCTCAATGAAGTGATTTTTCCATTCCTTCATAAATTAGACATAATAAAATAAATACAAGGAAGGTGGACAGTATGGTACTCTAGTTCCCAAGGATAAAATAAAAATGTCTAGCTGTAAACAAAGTAAAAGCTTTTAGGAGTATTTAGGTTCTTCCCTGAGTACAGATGTCCAAAAGAGTTCAGAAATTTGAATTTACCTGGAAATGGATTTTCCAAAATACAGTCATCATTTTAGCACTATGATCTTTTAACAACTTCATGTTTAAGTAATACCCAGAAGGCTACCAGTGACAAGTTCTGTTTCATCTCCCTCAGCCAGGAGCTCTTGGGTTTGCAGCTGAACACAGCGATACCAGAAAGGCCACGCTAGATCACAGGAGAGATCCAGCCAGCCCAGTATCTTGTCCTTAAAGCGGACGGTAGCAGACAGCTCTAGAAGAGGCTGGAGGCTGCCTGGGAAGGGTAAATACCACCTGTGTTCACTGAGCCTGAAGACTGAACTGAAGATTTCCTACATAAAGCAGCAGAGAACTAGGGTGGGGAACTGCGAAGCAAGCTCCTCTCCTGCAGTAGTCATGGTGTTAGCACCACCGACTGCTCCAGCCTTGGAAATACTAAAGCAGGTGAAAATCGATTCCCTCATTGTTCTAAAGCCTGATTAAAAAACCTTCTCCCAGCCCTCATGAAGTTTCCTTACTGTCCCGGTTTGAGCTAAACTTCCTTGTTTTGGGAAATGGACGAGTAAGAATTATTCCATGCAAATACGGTAATTCCGCATTTAACTGGTTAAGGGGGTCAGGTGGAACGTTACGTGGGGAGCCTTTAAAAAGCAGCAGCTTGGGGAGTGGTGCTCTCTCTCTCTCTTTCCGGACTGGCTGCACGGAGGGTCCCTGCCGCGGACCTGCTGGCAGA
>NW_010389178.1:0-314 GCF_000710305.1 Buceros rhinoceros silvestris
AAATGTTCCAGTATCTCTATCATTCGACTGCACCTCCGCTTTAATGAGGGGTCGAACCACCACTTGCCCCACGGGTTCATCTCCTGTGTCACCCCATACATCCCCACTGCAAAGGTCAGGATCAGCACAGCACGAGATTCCCGGTTTGGGCAGGAGAGGGGCTCAGAGCATTGGACAACAAGAAGACTGATTTCCCCTGTAACCCCGGTTCCTCTTCCCCTCAGCACCTAATTCCTTTCTCAACAGCAACTTTCCACAGTCAGATCGTCTCTGCTGAGCCCTTAAGGCCTTGAGTATCTTTTTTGTCATTCGAG
>NW_010389179.1:0-954 GCF_000710305.1 Buceros rhinoceros silvestris
GGGCAGCGCTCGGAGCCTTCAGCACGCTCCCGCGTCCGGCCGAAGCACCCCGGCTGTCTCCCCGCGGGGAGGGCAAGTGACCTGTGCTAGATCGCTAACGACAGCGAAGAGCTGGGTAGGGCCATCAGCGAGTCAGTGGTGAGCCGATGTGCACAAGATAGATAGCAGAAAATTCAGTCCGGGCTGAGAGACAAGGACAAATTATCCCCTCGGTCTGTTTGTCATTAACAGAAGTGCTGAATCAAGCAGTGTCACTTTTGTTTGAGAGTTAAACAGATTAAAGCCAGAACTCTCCGTAACGGAAAAACCCAGCTAGGTGTTGTACAAAGAGTGAGCAGGCTGTGTCCAGGGGCCTCCGAATCCAGCACCGGAGTAACCAATGCTAACAGTGGGGTTTTTCCAGGTTTCCCCCCCTTTCTGGTCATATTTTTGCAAGTGAGTGCCATTCACTCAGGAAGGAGAAGTGTGGAGCAGTAAGTGGAGACCTGTATGCAAAAGTGCTGCACCTGCTAGTTCCTTTCATGGCTTCAACCTGTGGAATAGAAAGTCACGTCTGTGCTCCAGGTTAACCCCTCTTCATATGCCAGCAAATTACTACAGACCGTGGATAATAACTTCTCTTTTAGAAGGAAAGCTGCTTGGATGTCCCAGTGTTTATGGAGTAAGTATTTAGAAATATTTACAGAAATAAGTTTTCCCTTTTCAAACAACTCACGTAAGTTACAACAGGCCTAACACACAAATGAAGAGGCTGGCAGTTGTCCAGCGATACCGCAAGGCTTTAAAACTGAAGATCACACTGGTGTTTGTTGAAGATGTTGAAGGCCTTTCAAAAGTCAGATTTCCAGGTGTATCAGCTCTACCCATCTTTCATCTCGACGTAGGAAAAACAAAGCTCCCTCTGTTCCGTATCAGCTGTATCTTCTGTATTGTCTAACAGGACTTTTTAAAAAT
>NW_010389179.1:987-39563 GCF_000710305.1 Buceros rhinoceros silvestris
AGAGGAATTGTTTGTTGGGGGGGGGGGGGGGGGGGGGAGGGGGTTGGGGGAAGAAAACTTCTGCTGCAGTCTCCCAGACCTGCGGAGATGTAAAACTGATATGAGCAACAGTGGGTATTATACAGAAAGGTCTGTAAAAGCCAGAGCAAGACAAACCATTCCAGCGCTGTCTGAGCGCTATTTCATAAAGCAACATGCTTTCCTGTTACACTACATCAATTTCTTGCTGTGTTCACTGTCATGCTGCAGAGGCTCATCCTTAAAAACCTGTTGGATAGTAGGAGTAGCCAGTAACCGCGTTACTGGCTTTGTTCACAGTATTTGCTTGCTTTCTCCCATTCCCCTGTGTGTAGGCAAAAGAATTAATTAGTAACGACATGGGTCAGCTGTGATTACTCTTACCGTGGCCCACAGTGAATATTCATATACCGGGAATATTCAAAACCAAACAAGACCTCCCCACTGGGTGTGTGAAGAAGCATGTCCCCGGCCGGTGGGGGAGAACGGCTGGCTCACCAGCGGTGGCAGGGCTACAATGCGCTCACAGAGCTGCCCACTCCCCCTTCTTTTTTTTCTCCTGGCACTTGACAGGGACACGACCTAGGCTGGCAGAGCAAGGCAAATATAACACAAACAATCCATGAGAAGGTTGGGGTTTTTTTTTTCCCCTCCAACTGCGCTTTTTAATTTCTAGCAGTTGTATAAAACTTACCACCTTCACACCAGGCTCCCAGGCAAAATGCTCGTCACAGCATCTTCTGGCTGCGCTGAGTGGGAAAGCAGGACCCCCTGCAGCCAAGTGAGAGGAGTAAGAGAGACCTCTGAGCCTTTCTTGAAGTGGTACCAAAAGTTGGATTCAGGTGGGGCAATTTCCTATATGTAGGAGGAGGATATGATGTTTCCATTCATGAGACTGGTTCCCATGGGTGTCTGCAGGTGGGGCTTTGACCCGGTTGAGGATACATCCTGTGCACAGTCAGAGAGCTAACAGGGAAGCCTGCATAGTTAGAAGGAGCTGCTTTCCACCTCCTTGGCTTGCTGCAATTTTCCAGTGATGTCCCGTGTGTGGTCATGTGCCAGCGTGGGGGACTCAGACACTGCACCCTGTGCAGCAATGACGTTGCTGCAGCCCCACAGGGAGAGGAGAGGCAGACAAAGCGTGGCTGTCCTCCAGGCTGCTCCTTGCTGAGCAACCAGGTGTGAACCCTCAAATTAGAATTAGGGGTGTGGGGCATTCTTCCCCTAAAATAAACGCCCCTTTCTTTTCTCCTACTGCTCTCCATAGCTGCCCCTGGCTCTGGTGCTGGGGTCAAACGGAGGTGGAAGGAGCAGAGCACACAAGCAGCTGAAACAGAGCTGGAGGGTGGCGGTGGCGGGGAGGGAGCCCAGCTGCAGAGCACTCACCTGGTGGGCTGTAATGGGGTGGGGGGCCCGGATGTGGCTGTGGAAGCCAACCTGTGTGTTACGCCGTGACAGGGGCTGTACCTACAGAGGCTGCAGCTTCCATGTCCTGTGAGGCCATCTAGGGGAGCACCTGCAGCTGTGTGGTTACTTCAGGGGTCCACCCCCTCCCTTTAATTAATTAATGGGTTTGCCTTTTGATTGGGGAGGGGTGTCAGCCTTATAATGGATGATGGCTGGATTTGCCAATAAAGCTGTGTGTTACGCCGTGACAGGGGCTGTACCTACAGAGGCTGCAGCTTCCATGTCCTGTGAGGCCATCTAGGGGAGCACCTGCAGCTGTGTGGTTACTTCAGGGGTCCACCCCCTCCCTTTAATTAATTAATGGGTTTGCCTTTTGATTGGGGAGGGGTGTCAGCCTTATAATGGATGATGGCTGGATTTGCCAATAAAGCTGTAGTTCATTTGTTTTGGCACTCCACAGCTGTTCCTTGTCCCATGTTGTGTTGGTGCATCACCTGCTTGAAACAAGGAATGGGATGCAAGCATCTTTTTTTTTGTTTGTTTCAGAAGGGGTAAAAAATTATCCCTCACTAAAAGAAAAGTTTGCCTTAATTGGAATAATTAGCACTGAGCTGTCACGTCATGGTGGAGGGGTGTCCTGTGCTTGCTGGGCTGCAAGTAGCTTTCTTTTTTCCACTGGTATGATGGTTACTGAGCCCAGGCATTTGTACCAGGGCTCACATGGTGACTGTGCCTGTTCACGCATGCCTTGCTTTGGGCAGGGTGACCAGCACCTCTGGGGAAAGCTCCCTGCTGTGGGAGGCTAACCCTGGCATGCAAAGGCCTCTTGCCCTGGTACGTGGCACTCTCTCCAGCTGCTGGTGGGCTCACACTCCACTTCTGGTGGGAGCTAGGGAGAAATGTGTGACCTACAAACCTGTCTCTGTAGCCCTGCTCACGAGCCTCCGGTATGTCCGTAACAGCCCCTGCTGTTGTTAAGGGGACAAAACTGGTCTGAAATGGCTGCTGGGGCAGAAGGAGCAGTGATGAAACTGTGTCTCTGGCCTGTGAACAGGACAACCATTGCCTCCTCCCACTGCCAACCTACCTGGGTAATGCACTTCCTCCTTGGCTCTCTGCTTGCCTCTCTCTTGCCCCAGTATCAGTTAAAATTTCTTCTCTGAGCTTTCAGGGAGGAAAGATTTATTTTTTTCCTTACAGCAGTGACCTGGTTCTGAGATGCTGAATTCTTGTTTCTGCCTCAAATTTCCTGTGTGACCTGGAGCACAGTAGTTAATGACTTGACAGTTCAGTTTGCCAGCTGTAATATTTTTCCTTCCTTCTGACAAATGTTATAGAAATAAATTCTGTAGTACACGCTAAGCTCCACGCCACTGCAATAGATGGGGTGGAGGAGCAGGTTTTGTAATTCTTGACAGACAGTACATTTATTTTTATAACTGTACCTCTTGAAAGGTAATTTCTTCATGAAATTCATGGCTTCTGTAATTTTTGGGCATCGGTACAGGTTTTTTTGGTTAGGAATTTGTTAGGCTGTGAAGCGTTTTGCCTGCACTGACCTTCCTTTGACGGCTGCTATTTCTGACCTCATGAATGACACCTGGGGTGAGACATGATAAGCTGACAGGTTGTGAAGGTGCGTTTGCATTTGCCCACTGGTCTGGATGTGACATGTGGCTGCATGTGTTTGTGCCCCAGTGTTTATCAAAAACTTTGTCTATGGCTCATACTTAGGAGCAGGTCCTTGATTTTGACATTTATTTCAAAACAGCGCCTCAGTGAAAAGAAAACATAGATATCAGGACTGAGAGAAAAATGGATAAAACAGGGCTGTGTTGGTAAGATGCCTTTGTTGTTTTGGAGAATATATTTTTGTTTTAATTAGCTACACCCATGAGCGTGACCACAGGAAGCTGTTTTATTTTTCTGTCATCTCTCTTAAGCAGATTTGAGAAATTAAACCTCCCCAGGTTATTAAGCTCCAGTATGCCATACTGACGCAGCTACAGGGAGTCTTCCCGGAAAGGCAGCTTTATGTTCTTGACACTTCATAGCATCCTACACGAGTAGGAAAGAAAGAAAAAGATACTGCTAAAAAATCTGATCTGTTTAGGGAAATGATGCTAGCACTTTGTTTTGTGAAGACGGGTGGGGAACCCAGGAGATTTTGGCTCTGGTCACGCTGCGGCTGAGTCAGTGACAGCTATAATCATTCACTTGATTGGTGCAGCAGGACCATATTTATCTCCAGGTATTTCGCCACTGGTCAATAGAAACATCTTACTAAGTGATTCTTTTCAACTGGATAAATCCCTTTTCTTCCACTGCTCGCTTTGTGTTTGCAGCTGCTATGTCAAAACAGTTGTATGACTGGAATCACCATACAAACTACTCATCTCCGTATACAGCTGGCTTCTATTTCCAGTAGAGCTACTGCAGCAGCAGACGCACTTCACGGTCTCTAACACTATTTAATTTCACTGGGTTTTTATTTAAAGAAAGGGAGAAGAACTGTGACATGGGGTTCCCCTTAACTTAGCTGATTATAGAGAGTACGTAGGTAGTATCTGTAAAACTACCTAGCTCCAGAGAGGTGCGTCTGTGAGCATGAGAAGGACGCCTACGTTAAAGTGAATGACTTATGATGCCAGCAGGACAGCACTTTTCAGGAAGTCATGATGACTTCACACATCGGGAATAGCCTAAAACCAGGAACCTGATCATGCAAACATCTTTGTGGCTGAGGGAACCCTACTAGGCACACTGTAACGTGCATTAGGGCTTGTAGGGTCAGTGCCTCAGTTTGCCATAGCTCTGCCTCAGAGAACATAACTAGAGCTTGTCTCTCAGCTGGTTTTTATGAAATAATAAAAGTAGCCTGATTATAAAATCTTCTAGCATCTTAGATTTAGTACCCACCGACATACAAGCCTATTAGCATTAGTGTGTAGGTGCCTTGAAGTTTCAACCTCAAGTCACATTCAGTAATCTAACTTCCCTTAGATTTTTATGTTATCTGGATTCAGATTTTTTTTTAACATAGCAATGAATTGAGGACTCCTTCCAACGTATTTTTGAAAGTATAAAATGAAATCCTCTGAATGTCTGCTAAGCTTAACAGAAGATTGTAAGAGCTCAAAAATACTATTAAGTGAATGAAATTGGATGTAAAAAGCCAGCAGACAAACTTTGGATGCTGCAAGTTAAAGCATCATGGCTGATGTTACTGCAAGACGTTCTGCACAGCTTACTAATGACTAGGCCATTAACGTAGGGATTGAGAAGTCTGTAATGGAACAGGGGCTAAATTCTCACAAACTTACACTTTTGTCAGATCTAAAGGTAGCGTATGTCCAGTATCAGAGCAAACTAACTTGTGTTAGTTAGCACATAAAGAGGGGAGAATGTGATTCGATACAAATAATGACCATGGTCCAAGAAAACGCCTAGATTACACTGAAAGTGATAGAGGTGGGATGCAGCATTTCTAACAAATCATGTCCTGTACATTTCAGGGGCAACGAACTCTCAAATCAGTCTCCAGGATGCTGTCCATATGTGTTTTCTGAAATCTAAGCCTGGCATTGACAAACAAAGTAAATCTTGCTGGATTTCCATGGATGCTCCGTATTTCCGGCAGCCTGGTGAGCTCGTTCCATCTCCACGGGCTAAAGACTCTTCAGTAATGGTGCGTCAAAACCAGTCGTGGATGGCTTGCCACAGCACTCAGCAATTAAACAGGAGGACACACAAGTTTAGAAAACAATTTTATTAGACAAATTATTTAGACAAATTATACACAGAAAGCTCTGCCACTTGTAACTGAGGCCTCCAAAAAGTGTTTTGTGTATCTGTATAATAGGCGACACATCAAAATAGGCCTATTTTAAATATCGTACATGGTTAACATTTCTTTTTAATAGCTAAAATCACTGCAACATCTGGTATGTCCCTATGTAGCTTGTTGGAAAGTAAATTTTTTTTTTTTTAAATTTTACTCAGAAGTGTGGATGAGTTAATGAATGTTACAAGGGGGAAGCAAGTCGTGCATGCTTTTAGACACTTGCTACCTTGGAAACAAAATGGCCTTTTGCACGATAAGAATTTGTTCTGCCTGACACAGTAGACAATATTTGAAGATTTAGTACAAAAAACAGTGACAGTACAAGATGCTCCCCGAGAACAGAATTAGCATCAAAATAGAATAGATCTGAAGAATATACCTTTTAATTTATCCTAAAGCAAATCACATAGGCTGATTCCTATTAATCCTAGCCAAAGAATGAGTTAGGTTAAAATAAGTGTATGGTTGCATTAAAACCAAAACCAAACAAAAAACCTCACAGGATAAACTGCTTGCTTTCTACTTAACCGCATTTTTAGTTTTAAGGATTACAAATTGAAAGCTCTTCCTATGTTTCTAACAGTGTTGCTTTAAAAAGCTGGTGCTGGAGAGGGCACTGGTTTTGCTCTCACTGCTGTTCTTTCTCTTGTTCTATACAGTTGGCACTAATGCAAAAAATACACAGCTCCTCTAAATCTAACTTAACATATAAAGGGTTAAAATGAGCGCCCGTTCATTTTTTTTTTCCTTAGAACAGTAAGTGATAATTAAGGCCACATCTGTATTTCTCGAAGGCTTTTTTTTTTCTCTACTAACATCATTATTATATTGATCAACTGTACTGATTTGGAAAATAATTTATTAACCTTTGACCTACGTTTAAACTTTTCTAGAGCTATATTAGTTGTTCATGGATGTGGTATACCTAAGAGAGTTCCCTTTGTCTAATTAATTAAAAGAAAAATTATCGAAGTTAGCCTTATAGAATGCTCAATAGCCAATGCGAAACCTAACCAAAGGAGTTACACCTAGGTACAAATGTTAAATTGCCCCAGATGTTCTAATAGGAAAGTATAAAATATGCTCTGTTGGCAAATGATGCAAGCCAGAATAACGTTAAAGCAACCTGTCTTTTCTAAATGAAAAGACCCCCGGCACTGTACACCTTTCCTGTATACAACACGTTTTTACTAAAGCTTTATTAAATGAATTGCAATAGCAACAACTGCCATTTTATAGCTATATATACATGTATATATATATACATACCTGTGTGTATATATGTATATATATATGTATGAGATACTAATTTATTTAACACAACAGAGGCTTCTGCCATATGATACAGTTTACTGTACATAAGAAAAACTTTTAACACTGTACAATCACATAAAGGTCATATGCACTGTTGCAGTGCAAAAGTAGATTTAACTGTAGTCTTTACTGGCATAGTAATGGCTTTTTGTAATCCTACAAAATTGCATTCTGGTATTACGGGGCCTGAATGGTCTTTCAATAACTTCATTTGTTTGGCCTTTTTTTTCTTCTTTTTCTTTTTGCCCTTTTTTTAAAAATTTTTCCATTTTTTAAACTGCAGGGTTTGCCTTTGGTCCACAGTTAAAAGGACACACAGCAGTGGAGCGCTGACTGGATGCAGCAGAATACATGAAAAGGACTTAAGTTATTGCAATTATAGTAAAAAAAGGCGGTGAGGGAGGAGGAGCGAACGCCCTTCTGTAAAGTAATCCTCAGGGTTTTTCTATGCATGAATCACTGCAAGTTTCCTATATTTAAAGTATATGAAAAGCCTGAAGTAACCCAAACCTAATGTGGTGATAAACCAAAGGATAAGCGATTCGAGTAGTATAGAAAGTAACGGCAGACAGCAGAGACCATACTGAGAAAGCAGAGGAGAGGAGGAGGAAGAGTTGTTACTAATAATCCCGATTCTTAAATAAAATTTTAAAAAGGAAAGAAAGCCACAAAAACCACCCAACCCAGAAAATACCCCCAAACAAATAAAAAAAAAAAATCCGTCAAAACCAAAACATAAGGAAAAGAAAAAAGGTTACATCCATGTTAGTCCCACAATATCACAGCTGCTCCTTGCAAAGGGAGTCCTAAAAAAGGAACAGTGAAGAAACTCGGTCTGATGCTCAGATGGAGGTGCCTCGGTCTGGGTCACTACCGATATTCAGCCCCAGAGTAGGAGTTGGTTGGTAAGGGATAGATGACATCGTTTTGATGGGGCTTCTGAAAAAGCCACCATTGGGTGCCCTGTGCCTGAAAGGGCCAGTTCGGTGCTCGGGCATGCTGCCGAAGGAGAAACCTGAAGCGGCTTTAGCAGACAGTGTGCGGCTCAGAGTCTGGATCTGTTCTGGTATGAAGGTGGTTGTGGTGATGTGAGTGTTTCTGAAGTCACTGATTTGCTCCAGTGCCTGACGTGTGGGTAAAGTGTCAATGTCCAGTGGGGTTAAGTCAATCGATGAGGTGGAGAACTGTTTATGGGGACTGTCATCGTCTGTGCAGAGGCTGTTCACGCGCCTGTGGAGGTGCTCCAGGTCGATCTCCTTGTCATCCTGGGGAATGAGAAAAACAAGAGGCACTGTTCACCATCACCATTTGTGCTGGGCTGAAGCTTCACAGTGTGATCAGAACTGCTCGGGAAGCACAACACACAATTAACGACAGCTGGCTCTTGGCTGACTATCTCTGTACGTCACCAGCAACTCCCTCACCACCAGAAGCTGGGTGGGCTAAGCCAAACTGAGGCAGACCCTCACACCACAGCTAACTTCAAACCCTGAACCAGAACAGTGAAACTCTGTCAGGAGGAGACAGGCTCAGAGCTACATGGGTTGGACTAGCAACAGCTGAATAGCAGTAAACTTTGTGCCATGAAAGCAAAGCAAGACCTCAGATGCCTGGGATGATGCCAGTTCTTCAACTCTGCAATAAGGACTAAATTTGAATGTCAATATGGGAGGTCTGAGGGATAAGGTTGCTGTCTTTGCCAGCATTCACCTTCTCAGGAGGGCTTAAGGAAGGCCTACAACCATCTCATGTTGCCTTTTGCTTTTATAATACAAATTGTGGTGTAGAAAAGCTGAGCTTCCAGACAAAAAAACCCAAACAAAACAAAAAACAAACCAAGAGCTGGTGACTCTCTGGCATCACCCAGAAAGCATCACACCAGGCAATTTTAAATTACGTTGTCAACAGAAGGATTAATTCTCCCCCTACCTACAAAGAAGCAATTCCACGATTCTGACGGAATTACGCTCTTGTGGGTAAGAAGGGGGCCTGTGGTATTTATTGTAATATGTCATCCCTCTTCTTACCTCTGTCCCTTTTCCTTCTTACATCTCTCCTCCCAGATAATTCAATTAAACAGGTTTGTTTGTTATAATTAAAAATTTAAATGCACGGAAGTTAAGAAAGAGAAGAACGACTTGGGTGACGCCGTAGATCACCTGTATTGTACATACATATTTCTACTGCACTGCAAAGCTTAATTCAAAGCAGCATTAAGTAAACACATACACGGGTATTCTCTCAGTCTAGGTAGCGCAGCTTATTCAGAACAAAAATCAGTTTCAACTAACCTTAAAATTTACCTTAATCTCTGTGAAATCTACTGGCTCTTCCAGGCCACTAGACATATCTCACACTCTAGGACCTCACAGAGGATAATTAGGCAGCCGAAAGATGTGCACTGACGACTTCCAGCCTTGATTACTGCAATTCAATGACTGGCTTGATCCAGAGCTCCCTGAATCAATGGCAAAGCTCCTAGTATACTGAATGGGCTTGAGATCCCTCCTTTGCCTAGGAATGAAGTCAAGCACTCTGAAAAAGTCCACACCTAGAACAAACTGCAGGAGTCCATCTACTTAGCAAAATGGATCACCGGATATTTGCACTGGTACCACGCCGAACACAGAGCCCAGCTGGAAGGAGGCCAAGAAGCCAGCTCCCCTCCAGGATCTTACCCTCCGGGGGCAGGGACAAGGAGACAAACCAGGGGAAAAGGGGCAGGGAATGGGGCATCACGCACCTCCCGGGAACTGTACGGTCGCCGACCACAGCAGCTTTGGTTTGGGCTCATCGCGGGGGTGGGGGTGGGGGTGTGAAATGCAGTGCTCGTTTCTCGGACTTGGCTTTCTGTTTACAGTTTATTCACATGTGGACATAGACAGGGATGCACATAACAACCACACAGGTGACACCAAAACCAAACGCATTCACCAAACGCTCTCTCCTAAAAAACTTTGGAGCTGCATGTGGATGCAGGAAAACTGGGGCCGCATTGGAAGCTAGAGAAATATACAGAGGCTCCGTTAGCGCGTGCAAGTCATGACTATGTCTCTGAGGGACAGTTCTGAATATTCTTCCGGGTTTTTGTGGGGTTTTTTGGTTGCCTTTTGTTTGTTTGTTTTTCTTTTTAAAGTTTGAAAAACATACAAATACTTTGCAATTTAAAATGGCAATTGGGAAACAATTGGAATTTCATTGCTTCTGAGCCTCTATAAGTTACTCAAAATATTCCTCTCGTACAGAGATGCATTTGGGGCTAGGGTCAGACCAGTGAAAATATATAAGCGGTGGTATTCTCCCATGCTCAGCCCACAACCCAAACTCCACCCAATCGATACACCAAAATGAGACCCACTCACAGTAAGATTGTGCATATCTCCATAAAATGATCTTTCCTCTTCTCTCTTGTGTGATCAGTAGTGAAATATTCAGCAGTTTTCACATTTAAATTATCATCAGGCTTCAGAGTCAACATCCCATTGAGATTACTGGGGCGGTTCACACTTCTCTCAGAGCTACTGTTTAAGGCTGTCTGCAGACTCAGGCAGACATCATTGAATGGATTACTTCTGGCACGCGACCGAAATGTTATCTTCGCAACCATAAGACAATTTTTTTCAGTATAAATGCTTGCATTCTGGAGCACAAGATGGCAGCCACCAGGAAAAAGGGTTGGCTTGCTGAACCACAAACTGGCCCAATCTGACCCCCGACTCTGGACTAGTGGCCTGGAAGAGCCAATGGATTTCATGGAAGCTAAAATGAATTTTAAGAAAGTTAGTTAAGATGTTTTTCTTTGCTGAATGACCCCCACGTTCAGGATAGTGGGGACATTCAGCACATACATCCACGTTAAACTCAGTTTTGAGCCAAGCTTTTCAATTTAGCATTGAGATGCAGTTTTAAATGCTAAGCTAATGACCACATTACAAAGATCAAGGAGGCCAAATTATACCATTTGTGGAAGGTATGTAGTTGAATTCCTCAGTGTTTGAAATTTGAAATAGGAAATCTTATAGTTAAAAGAATATCCAGGTAGGTTTTTTTTTTCCCTTTGTTGTTTATTTTTGCACCAGATAAATATGAAGTATGAAGTTCCGAAAGTTTGGGTAAACACCACTCTAGCAAATGTTAGGTTTTTAAAAATAATTTCCCAGTTAAAATTGCATGGTTTCCACTCCTGAGAAACCCAATTTAAAGACTAGAGATTCTTTTCTTTTTTTTTTTTTTTCTCCTTTTAATAATGGTCTGGTCAGATCTTGAACAAAAAAAGCTTGGGGATTAAAACAGGCAAGAAAAGTTTAAACGTATTCTAACATCAGTGCCAATGCTGTCTAATTAGGTAGTGTAATTAATCCTGCCTGATTACACAGCATTAGATTAGCAGGAATAAACACAATGGAGAAACTGCAGAGGAAGTGAGACCACTGCACACAAATTCACAGCAAAACCCCACAAGCTACACAGATGTGGCTAAGCTACACAGATAGAAAAGCTGTAATTGATAATGCTACATTAAAGCTCATATTTAGGTTCAGCTTCGGGCATTGCTGCCAAGAACATTTTAACTTTTTTGTTTTCCCCTAATTTTTTCCAGTATTTTGTAAAGACTTAATTATGAAGGTAAGAAATTTATTTTAAGGCTGCGTAAGGCTCAGATGGCTAGTAAAGGGACAGGTAGATGATTGCCACCGGAAGAAAAGTATTACACATGCAGGTGCAGAAGCAAGCTCAGCTCTGGTGTAAAATAACGCATCTCCCCATGGTCTCCATCCAAGCCTTTCTGAAACAAGTCTGTAGTGGATTTCAGAAATAAGTCTGGCCTGAATCTGAAAAATCTAACGTACACTTGCTTCCCTGGACTTCAGATCAAATAATGAGAATGAAGTTCATGAAGTCTCGAGAGGTTAACACTTCTTAAACAAGCTTCTCACCATTTTCAGAAGTTAACTACTGATTAAAGGGCTAAACTTTGCAAATCTATTTTGAAAGACTCAGCCACTGAGCTTAGGGGATATATTTTTCATGAAGCCAAGAAACCTTTGAACTTACTGGTGAGAATTAGCTCTCACCAATGGGAATAATTAACTAAATATCAATGTATTAATAATGTACTATTCTACACGTAACACTTGTGTTTTACTCAGAATAGTTACACATTTATACATCGTCAATATACTTTTTTTTTATTCAAGCTTTTCTAGAAAGAATAGCTAAGGAGATTTTTGAGGAACAACATTTACCTTGAAAATCGGGAAGCTAAGGAAATTTCTCTGAATTTGACTCCCCACCCTCTCTAATGCTATAAAGTCAGGGCAGCAATCTTCAGGGTGCATGAAAATTCCCCAGGAGAAATGGAGGGTCTAATACCTCTTTTGATGGAACCCGGGAGCCTTTCCTTTTATTCCACCATGTTTCCAACATTGCAATGAAACAGGATACGACAATCCCAGCAGCAAGGATGCAGAAAACACCTGCAAAACTTTTTATGTCCAGGGCACCTCCTTTCTGTTTGGTATCCACAGATGAGTAGAGATCGCATTGACCATTCTTTGGCCACCACTTATGCTTCAATATGTCCATGTCACCATTCTGCTGCAGCTCCAAAATCCTGGAGGAGAAAGCACAGAGTCAGGGGTTACAGTGGGGCAGTGCAAGCGGCACCTGAGAGTGGGAGGACATAATCTGACTACTTGTAACCTTCCCATCCGTCTTGGAAAGCCAAGCAGCCGATGAATCCGGATGGACTGATCTAGACAGAAAAGAAAGCTTGAATATGGGGTTGCCTGTAAGACTAAGCATAGGGGTATCTATGCTCACTCTAGATACCTGAAAGCACATACAAGTCTCTCTCTCCTTCTTTTGAGATCCTTAATGAAAACGCTTTATTTAATATACCTTGTTTTCTTAACTAGCTTTCACTACAAACTATGTCAATTGACTTTTGTTATTAGATACATTAGGACATTAGATATTTAATTATATATTTTGCATTTTAATTACTGGGAAAGATATGTCAATCAAAAACAAACAAACAAACAAAAAAAAGAGAAAACTCAGTTCCATTGTGAACAGATCTTATCAGGTTACCTACTTGCTGCTTTGGACAGAGGACAGAACTGTCTTAGCTGCAGTCAGTGATGACCTAAACTAATCTTGCTCAACAGGAGTGTGCAAGCTGCTGGTAAGTGATTTCCACAGGAAGGTTCTTTGCTGCAGAATTCACTCATTCTTACACCTACGTACCCAGCCCAGAGCCAAAGATTCACTGGGCAGCCTGCAAGGCCAACATATTTAGCTAGACTTCCTGTGGGATGAACAGTTTGAGAAATGAGAATTTTGTTTGCAAGAAGATTTTCATATTTAAAAAACACTGAGGAGAGTGTTTTTTTAAGAACATCCAGAAGTGACTAGACTAGCAGCTGGGTGCATCTGGTTGCCTAAAATAAAAAATTTCAATGATTACACTTAAAAAACATAAAACAGGAGAATGTTTTCCTTTATGTGATAAATTTGGTTTTCGCTTCAGTGTTGAAAGCAAACAATTACTTGTGCAATCATTTGACACGGCATGCAAAAATCCAAGCGCACACAAACCAGCAGAGGTCTGGGATGTTGTCTGAAGGGGGAAGTAAAGCTGTCCCAGTGACGCAGGGTTACCACGCCAGCCCAGTGCAGTGCTCTGCCTCAACCTCACAAGAAGGCAGCAGTATGAAAGGGAGTTTGAATGCACCTCAGAAGCCCAGGGCAGCTACTCCATTCAAAGATCACTCAACCTCTAACAGTACTTGAACCGGCCGGCATGTCAACGAAGGCACTAAGTTTTCTAGGGCACATCCAAACGACTGTGTACTTGTGCTGTGGTCCTGCCAGGACCAGGAGGCTTCATGCAACCATCGGTGGCTTAAATCCTAGCACAGCTCTGGAGAGAGCTATTGCTTCCTACTTCAGTCGTCGCCTCGTGTCCAGGCTCCCAGCCTGTGCAGAGAACTGCTTGTCTGCCTCTGTGCTGTACCAAAGGTTACAACGCCTTTGGAGAACAGACCGCAGGTGATGTGCGTCGCTTTGGAGATGCCAGAATCACCTTGTTTGTGCAGCTGTGCGTTTATAAAAAGTGAGACAAATTCTGTGCAACATCTGCTGAGAGTACATCGCTGAAGATCTAGCCCTGGAAAGTGGTGAACAAGGTCAGAGTTACCTGGGCTATGTTTTGAATTGTCCCAAACCCAATGTCAACTTAGGGAAGCCCCATCCTGAAGCTTCCTGAGAGGGCAGGGATAAGTCAAGGATGAGAGGAGTCTCGGTTTTGTTGCAAGAGGCAGAACAGCTTTTATATAAGAGACATTTGTGTTCAGAGGAGCTTTGGAGGCACAGGGACCATGCTGTCACTGCTGTCTACAGCTGCCTATTGGGAGGGTGTGGAGAAGCTGGAGCCAGACCCAGCAACAGGAAGAGACGAAACTGGGGCGAACTGGAACAAGAGCAACTCCAACTAGACAAAAGGAAAATAAGAAAGGTCAAAGACTGCAACAGAAAATTTCCAGCATCTCCATCCCTGGCCTCAAAGGCTCACTGGGCAAGGCCTAGAGTAACCTGACCCTGGTTACTGGACCTGCTTCAAGCAGAGTGCTGGTCTGCAGAGACCTCTGGAGGTGCTTTCCCACCATAATTACTCCTCTGCGACTGCAAACACAGTCCATACCCTATTTTCCATTGTGGCACCCAGTGCTTACAGACATAATTCACTGTAATTCTGGTCCTCCCTGCCCTAGCATCCTGCATTAGGACTCAACTTGCATATGTTGGCCCTAATGTTCCAGCCTCTCAGGTTAGCAGGCACAGCAGAGAGTCAGCATAAACAGAACCCTTTTGTGAAGTTCTTGGGAAGTAACAGAAGATCAATTTTTCATGTCCAATCCAAGCATTTAGCATATGTGTTTTTATAGTTCGGAATTACTGCGCTATGTACACGAGGCAACACTGCGGGGCCTATTTCTCCCAGCAGCTCAAATCCCTGAACAGGGCTATTTTCTCTCTTTTATTCAGTCAGTAATAGAATGAACCATCTAAATGATTGCTCTATTCTCATTAATTAAATGATTCTTCACTTGTCAGTGTAATTCCTGATTACACAAGACATCTTTTCAACAATAGGCATTTGCATAAAGACAGTGAACTCTAGCTTGCTCCTTAACAGAGATTTATTCCTAATTGTACTCCTACTAATTATTGGCAATTTTCTTTATGGATGTAACATGTAAGTTCAATTATTTAAAGGAAACCATAAAAAGCAGCAGAAACCAGGGATAGGAATTGTATCATCACATGGAAAAACTTGAGAAATGGTAAGCTTATAACAAAGCCTTGCAAAGCTGCAGCTGAAAACAGATGTTGAGATAAAATACGTATCAAGAGAAATTATAAAAGCATGAATATCTAACTGTATTAACTTCATACAGAGAAAAAGGGAGATCCCATTTCTGTTAGACTTAGTAAATACTTTGTCTCTGAATTCATCCGTTTGTGGAACCAAAATAACAGTTAAGATGATAGGAAGATTTAACACTACCAACTTGTTCCTAGTTAAGAAGCTTCCTATTTTTGCAGCGCATTTCCCAGAAATTAAAATCGTACTTTTATTGAAATTCCATTGAAAACAGCAGGAAGATGGGAGGTTTCTTGCAAGCAAGCGTGCGCAGCCACACAGGCACCGCTTCGCTTGCGTGCGGCAGGAGCTTCCCACACGATGGCACTCTCTCCATAAAAATGGGTGCTTTCGCTGCAGTGCTGGGTGGGTGCCCTGACACACTCTAATCAGGTACCTGTTGGGTGGCAGACACCACAGTCAGTTTGATATTTGATTTCCAGATTTAATAAACGACTAAAATAATAAAGCATTAACTAAGTGCTCTGAATGACAATGATGCGCTAAATGCTATAATTCCAGCAAACGCCTCTTCTCCCAAGTCCCAGATTTTTACAACTAGAACTTTTCCCTGTCAGGCTTGGCTTCTTCAAGCCTGCTGTGTTAGCATGGAGTAGTATTGCAGCACAAACCAGTAGCAAGACTGGTGGAAAGTAACACGTAGAGTGCAGGAGTTCCTGTTTTTTGAACTACCGCAGTCTTAAAAACCTTACAGAAGCAGCCTACATATTGACATGATCTGATTTGTCTGGAAAACATGACCTTTAAAACTTGTTTATGGATAGAGTGTGGGTCTTGATATATTTTGGTCTACCAGGCAAACTGTTACAGTAATATTTTTCAAGACAACGATGTAAAGTTAAGCTGCACAAAAGAAAGTGTCTGCATGTACTTTCACTAATTTGGCACTGAATTCACAGCGCTAAGAGACATCTAGCGGATATAAGCACGGAACACTAAAGTGCCTGTGGTTTCCAAATCTGACAGTGATGTGAACAAATCCTGGTGAATCAATGGGAGTAGGGCTGGATTCAACTCAGTAACTCCACACTTTGCTGCCAGTAGCAAAACGAAATTGTTTCCACAAAATACCCTCAGTCAAAAAATCCCAACTCACTATGTCAACAAGGTGTCACAAACACAAATTGAGACATCGGTGACAACACTTTTTTTAAATCTTGTTTCATTCTGAGTTACCAGTAGTGAGCAACAGATATCTGCAAGGCCATTTACAATGAGATAAAAATTGCCAATGCATAGTCTGAGATGTCAAAAGTTCCTGAATATTGGCTCCCTGCACCAGGAATTTGTTATCCAGAGGGATAACTTCACCATCAGCACTGACAAGGAAGCGTAGATGATGAGGCGCTACTCTGGCTCTGAAGGATCAGGATGCTGCAGAGGAGAGGTGTGCAGAGCCGTGCAATGAATGCCCACTGTCAAAAAAAGAGAGAAAAAGTAAAGTAAATTAAAACCAAAAAGTTACGTGTACCTCAGTGGGCTGCTCCTTGGAAGCCCAAGTCACGGTCCCAGCCCCTGCACCAGCTCCCAGGGAGCTTCTGGGTAGCTCTCATGGGTCACGTTTGGGAGTGCTTGGTGCCCGGGACAGCGATAGGTGGTTAAGCTATAAGCTGCTGTAGCTAGCCAAGAGTCAAACTGCTTGGACAAAGCTCCACACCAGAGCTTTTCTAACAAAAATCTGGTACTAATTGTTCATAGAATTCAGTTCCCTTCTTGTAAAACAAGATATCAAACTAATTTGTGACCATCTTTCACTGATTAAAGTAGACATGTAGGAACACACAAAGAGTTGTATTTTTGTTTGTTTGTTTTAGTGAAGTGACCACCTAAACTCTTCTTATCCAGAGCAATAACTGGAGTAATGACAACTCCTATGGCTCCAGGATTTGGTAAAGCAGGCCCCCATGTCAGCGGGGGAGCAGCTTTCATAGGTGCCATCTGCAAGGCTGGCTCAGAACTGTGGTGTGGCAGAGGGATGGCTGCTGCCTGGCCCAGCTTGCTGCCTCCCACCTGGAGAAGAAGCAAGCTCAGCAGTGGGGAAGGAAACAGGGAATCAGGATGAAGACAAGCAAGTAGGACGCTCTTTGGGGGTCCTTCTCTCCTCCTTCCCCATCAGCAGCACTTCATTGTCTCACTGAGACCTGATGAGTTTTCATTATGTTGACCTCATCCCTGGAGCCTTGAAAGAGCTGCAGGTTGATGAACAAAGCCTTGAGTTAGATGCTAACCCCAGTGCCAACAATTATTGTCACTCCTCAGCTGCCAAATAAATCATGTTTGCATCATATTACAGCTACGGACCATTATGAAGCTGCTGAGGAAAGTGAAGGATATATCTGTATTCGCCTACAGGAGAGGGATATTCCTGTGTAGTTTTGTCTTGCTCAAACACACAGAATAAAGAGATAGGGAATGGTCAGAAATAAAACTGAGATATGTTTAGAGAGCTGGTGGGAGGTTGTTCATCCAGAAATGGCTGCCTGCCCAGCTCCAGCTGCACTATCCAGTTAGCCATCCCTAGACCTAAGCCTAGAATTAAAAGAGACACCAGATTATTGAAAAATACAGCCCAGAGGTGATGGAGGTGAGGGAAGGTGTAGGGCAGAATTAAGCTGTCCCAAGGTGAAAGAAAGAGGGGATCAACGTCAGTGCTCGCCCCTGAGCAGACCAGGGGTGCTAGGAGAGCTTGCAAGATAAGCAAAGTACCTGGAGGCAGAGAGACAATTGCTATTCAAGACCTTCCTTCGACTACAGCTCTTGATAGCTGTAAACAAAAATGATGGTTTTGAGGGGACTGTTTCTATGGGGTTTTTTTTAGGCCAGCATTTTAATGAGCTGCCAATCATGGGGTCCACGAGAGGAAATCTTTCACACTAGCCAAATGCAGCTTGGGCTGCCAGATTAGACAAAGCTGTGCTCCCTCTCCACCTGTGTCCACCACTTAATCCAGCAAACGAGTGCCCTTGGGTCCAGCTGTGAAGCCTGTTTTCTGCAGGGACTCCAAGCAGACTTAAACCCAACTAACCTGTGCCCCATGAGGGTGTGCAGGTGGTCGCCTTCTAAACTGCCCTTCAGCAGTGCTCAGCGTCACACTGCTGGCACTAGGAAGTCAGTGCGCAGAAACAAGGATAAGCATCTTGCTTTCTAGATGTGACAGAAGCAGCAGCAAACTAGACCTGCCGTTCAGCATTCAGGATTTGCCTATCGAACAATATTAAAAGGGAGAAAGCAGCTGACCACCAGTTTTGCTCAGCAATAAACCATAAGCTTCAGAAGATGCAGCACTCATGACCCCTATCCCATAGATTAGTATTACTTTATTCAAATTAGTAACCTTCTTTTTACTCAAATCTGTTAAACTTACATGGACACTCTCTCTCAAATACAGAATGCTAAACTTAAATGAAGCAGATTCTTTATTAATAAGAAATGAGATGTTAACTATATTTGTAATACAACTGGGGTGGACTTTATAAGAGCAGCTCTATAATAGTTTTATACAAGCTGCCCAGTTTTGCTGAATACCAACAATTTGGAAACCTAGACAAAGACAAAAATCAAGTTATTCAAGATCTTCTGCTTATTTTTAATAAAGCAAAAGTTGAGGTGGGCTTAACTGGCATTTCACTAAGCAGATCTTTCCTGCTCAGGAGAAAGTAACGATAAAAGTGTTAGTACAGCCAGCCACCTAAATATCCTGAGTTCATTAAGCTCAGCGCTGTTATGGTAAACACCAAATTAATTCATTATGGCAAGTCATGGTACACTGCCAACCTTACGAAAGCAAAGAAATGTACTTTCAAGGTATATTGGTTCCTGTGCACTACCCGTATTCCAGTCCTCTTTCAGAAAATTACTTGAAAAGTGACAGTTACTAAGCTTTATAAAAAGCTCAGTACTTCATGGTCACATGAATGCCTGGGGCCTAATTTCCTTCTTGCTTGCATTAGCATAATCTAAAAGCAAGTCTGTGCGTGTGAAGGCAGGGGCAGCTCGTGGAGTGTGCAGAAGAACGAAGCAGACTTTGGCGTGCTCCCCATGACAGGTCTGCACCGCCTTTCCTTGGCTTGCACTGGGAGTCCGTCCTGCCAACTGCCACGCTTCCAACATTGTCTCTGAGCTCCAAAGGCCAGCTGTGATGTTGTGCACGATTGCCGTGGAACAGAGATAGCACTCCTTCCTAAAATAACACTTTCTGCAAACGGTGCCCTACGATAATGATTGTGCCACACTGGAGGTGTTCATAAATGCTGTTTGGACTACACAAGGAGACGGTATGATTACACACACGTAGCCTGAGTCACAGACCCTAAGATGCATGTATGCAAACCAGTAGTTCTTTTCAGAACTGAAATAACTGATGATTTCACACAAAAACCCGCAAGTCTCAATGTCCAAAGTCAGTGGGAGTTTCATTATTAACTTACAGACAGCAGAGACCAACACAGAGCACACCAGGGAACCCAACTGTTCTGGTTAGGCTGTGACAAAAGTGGTGTCATTCTACATCAGTACAGGATACCCAGATGTTGAAAGTACAGGAGCCAAACTTTGAAAGCTTGGAAAGCGCCCTTCCACTCACCGCGTATTTCTTAGTCGACTGTCATCTCCCCAAAATGGCACCTGACCGAACATTTCCTGTGTCACTTGTCAATTGCCCCCTGCCCGAGAAGCCCTGTGGCCAGCAAGCCACAAGTAAAGACTTGCTCTCCTGCTTGGCAGGAGAAAGCAAGCATGTGAAAAAAGTACTTTAGTTTCACTTTGTTATTGGGTCCTCCCGCCCCACCCTGAGATGGAAATGGACACTTATTTGGGTCAATTACTATTAAATGGAGTTCATTCTCAGATTTTTTTAACAAGGTGGTAAATTAATCACCAAAAGTTTTCATTCAGAAAACACCAAAATGAAATGTTAAAACATTTTTCTCTTAGGCAAAAAAAAAAAAAAAAAAATTAAAAAAAAGTTAGCTCATAAGGAGTAACTTTAATCTGTTTAGACCATCTGCTGATGTCCTACAAGAAGGACAAATAAACAAGGAGTTCACTGAACCTGATCCAGCACTGAATGAATATGCAAGCCTCATCTTCGGCTAAGAAGCAATTACTGAGAAATCAAATTACTAACAAGATTAATCTTAAGACTTGTGGTGACTAGCGAACTTTAATTTTTATATATTGTATATGTTTATGCTACCTTCAAAAGTCAAGCACTCATTAGGGCGATGATGATATAGTTTTTGCTAATACTGAAGTTGGGCTCCAATGAATTGATAACGGAGAATAAAAGCAAGCCAAAAAGATGCGAGAGCTGAGAAGGAAAAGACAACAGAGACCCAGCACATATCTGCAGTCAAAAAGGGAACACCTTGGGCGGTGTCTGAAAATGTCAGCATCATCCTTAGGCACACTGTGATATTTGGGTTATTGGGTGCAGAGAAAGATCTTTCACTATTGTGTAAGAATCTGGAAATGATCGTCTTTGCTTGGAGTCATGCTTCAGGCAGTGCAAAGCCTCGTTCGTATACAAACTACCTACACCCACGTTTTGAGAAACAGAAGCCATATCAGTCACATTAAGTCCTGTTAACTGACAGTGTAGAACAGCTCATTTTTAAAGGAAGAGACCTAGGTGGCACTTGGATGTTTGACATTTATCTGCTATTCACATAAGCAAAGACGACAAAATATATAGCTGATGAGTCTCTTTTTAAAATTTCGTCCTTAAGCCCTTAAAAATTAAAAGCAAAACCTTCAAAGCTTTTTTTCCCAGTAGCGTTTAAATGAATGACTTACATAGCTTTAAATTACTGATTTGGGTTCTTTATAATCCAAATGATATCTAAATCAAGCTATCTCCAAGGTGAACAGAGCTGTTGATAGAAGAAGCTAGAAATATAAATACAGCATCTGAAGATCAAATTACTGCAATGTGTTTGTGTCTGAAATTTGATGTTTAAAAATATCTCGAAGGCTTTTATCTCCTAGATACTTGGTTACAGTAGTGAAAGCTTCCCAGATTTATTCCCATCCAGGGTTTTGAACCAGTACTTCTGAACATGAACACTGCACTAACCACCATTATACATTGCTGTCATAATGAAGAGAGCCCTCTCCAAACAGTCATTTGGACACTGACAGTGAAAACGTTTAAGATCTCATGTGATATAATGCTGCTTCAACATTTAATTTAATTTGTTCTCCCAAGCAAAAGCCTTTCGTAGAGGAACCATTTCTAGAGACATTCCTGAAATACATTTCTTTAAAGCCTTTCTCAAACCGTACTGATGAACGCTCTTCAAATACCCACAGCAGCATAGTGGCTGTCTAGGGAAGCCTAAGGAATTGCCACAGTTTGCCTAGGAAATCAGGAGAGTCCCTGCTAAGTTTACAGGGCACACTGCAGAGTGAACTTGACCATCCTTACAAAAACCTCACGATTTCTTACACTAAATCTTGTAGTTTGAGACATGCTACTCCTGCTGTTTAAGCTAAACGTGTGTCAAACCACACTTCTGACATCAGCCTGACCCAAGTTACAAATAGATCTGCCTGAGGTGGGTGTTCCTGGAAAAATTGCCGAGGGCACCTCAGTGGCTCTGGCGCTGGCTCTACCTGCTCTCCCTCCTTTCCAAGGTGCATCAGGTAAGCCTTTCTCAGAGATGCAAGAGATCACAGATTTCTCTACCTTGATGATCAGTCAGAGCTTTTCACCTCTCCTGGGTTAGAAGGGAGCGACAGAAGATACAGTACAGCTTTGCAAGCAAAGAGGCTGCTTGACTGCTGTGCTACCCTCAATCTGTGCGCAGCCCTGACCGATGCAACACGTTGCTGCTGCCTTTCCTAACGGTGCTGCTCTCGTGTATGGGGAGATGGGCTAGGAATTGGCCTAGCTGCTCTTCTTCACCAGACCTAGCGATTACCTTCAATTAACAGATCAGTGTGCCAGACTGCCAGCACTGCGTCGGCAGGATTTCTGCCAACTGGAGACCTTGCAAACAGATTTTGGAGCATTTTTCAGTGCCCTTGCAGGGCTACCAATGAGACAGAGAGGTGAAGCAGCCTGGCATGGAAACCCTGCTAGCTACTGGAGGTAACAGAAGTTAATAATTGATGGTTTATTGCCCACCTTCCACTGCAGTGCGTGTCCTGAGGGGCTGCAGCCTACTTTGCATGATAGGAATCAGGGCTTTAAGAAGGCTGGTGTTTACCAGCAGGATCACATTATGTGAGATTTCCACATTACAGAGAAATGTGCTGATAAGAACAGAGTGCTATTCAATCTGGAGAGCAAGCTGTGGGAGGACCAAGAGTTTGTTCTTTTAATAACAGCATCTCCCTGGTGATGCTGCAGTTTTTCCAGAGCCCCAGCCAGCAAGCTTGGCTGTATTCTTGTCTCCCAAACTTTGCCTAATCAAGTCCTCTGATCCCTTCTGCACTGCCATAAGCAAGGGCTGAACCTGTTGATGGGCATAACGGGTTTTCTTTTCAGGCCTCCGAACCAGACAACGCAATCCAGACCTACCATTACTTCTGCTGGAGGAAGCAGAGCAGAAGAAATTGGCAGGAGGATCTGAAACCTTGCATTTCACCTTATACCTATTTTCCTCCTCTCAAATCTAGGCCCATATTATTCACACAAACTTGAGGGATGTCTGTTCTGTGCAAAACAAGTCTGTTGGGCAAAACACGCCAGCAGCAGGGCCACTAGCATACCTGTCTTCTGTCAGACATTTCAGCCCAGGCAGCAGCAGGAGGAAGCAACTGCTTTTCTGGGAAACTAATCCATTCAGGTCAGGACGAAGGCTTTTCCATAAAGTAAGAGGAGTAAATAAGAGTAAGTAGAGTAAGATTAAGTTCTTGCCATCTGCCAGAACATACCCCTCTGATAAGCTGTATTTCTAATATTTCATATAGGTGCGTCCAATAATTACATTCACAGAGGAGCGTGTTAGAAACAATGTAAACAGGAGAAGTCTCAAGGAGTGATCTCAAATTTTAAAATGAGTATTTAATAAAAAAATCAGCTTCCAGTATGATTTTAAGTTGTTTGACACTGTGGCAAAATTTAGTGATTTTCATGAGGAATTCTCGTTTCTTCCGCTGCATATATTGATAGTCAACACCCACGTGGTTAAACCAAGTCATTTTAAACATTTTATTCTTAGAGGTAAGCAACACAGTTTCAGTATTTAGTTTTTTAGTCTTAGAGCCCCTAATAGTTTCTTAGCGTTTGGAGGTTTTCTATGTTTTTAGAGGTGTGAGGGGTTTTTTCCACCCTCACCAATCTATTGATAACTGACCTGAAGACTGTATTCCATTCAGCTCAGGGGAGGAGGAGACACACAAAACCTAAGCTTGCATAGCAATGACAGCACACATAACTTGTATCCTAAAAGTGTTCTACAGCTTGACAAACCAAATCTGCCATTACAGGAGATGCCTTGAAGCAAAAGTCTCCCACAGTCAGCCAGACCAGATAATGGGCACACTTACCCTCCATTATTGTACCCACTGTCACTTCTTTTATAAAATGATTATTCCCACTTGCAGTTACGCAATTTCTAGCATCCAAATCTCACAGGAGCAAGCTTGGGGGCAAACAACTGAACGTTTCCTTCCTTCTCCCTTTCCTCCCTCTCCAGGAGGCACAACCCACAGAGCAGCTTCCCGCAGGGACCGGGAGCCCAGGCTTGCTCATGCTCTCGTGACACCATGCCACAGCAGGCTGGCATGGTTTGCTACTGCTGACAGAGAGCAATGCTAGGGTTTGCCGAGTAACCTTACAAAGCGTAGCCCACAATTTTCTGGCTTTTTGCCAGATAAACTGCAGTCAAAAGAAATAGCCCCAGAAATAGAACACAAGACTCTCCTAGGTGCTATTCTACCAACTCCCCTCTGCAGAATGCCAGTGGCTTTATAGGGAATTTAACAATTTTATAGTGTAGGTCAAAACCAAGAGACTTGGCACTGAGATTTGATTTGGATAAGCTGGTGACCCTGCTCAGACAATCTGTGCATACCTTTTTCAAGATTAAGGGCATGAGGTCAAATTCTGCAGCTTCTTTTTGATAGCACAGAGAAATAAGCTCCTTCTTTCTGCCAGCAGATGCAGATCCAAGAGCCAGGCAAGGGCTCCTGCTCGACGTTGCTCAGCTCAGAGCACAGGGGAGGTTTTGTGACAACCTGGTCCCATCAGAGAGTCTCTCTAGCGAGATCCGCTGCAGTCAAAAGTAGAGTTTGGAAGAGAGATATAAGAGAAAGGGAGCCATATTAAAAAATTGAAGTCCAAGTTTAGACAAAGAATCAAGACTATCCCAACTTCTCTTTAAAAACTGTCTGGCAGGAGAGATGGGAGTGTGAATGGTAGGATATCCTCAACCCTAATTCCCCAGTTCCAGAAAGTAAAAGTGTATTTGTGGAAGGGCAAAGGAGCATATTAACAGGTTCTTATTTTTACCCAGCCAGTTCACCTTTCTCTACCTCTGTGTCAGATAGAAAATTAGGATTCCGCCGAATGGCCCCATCACCATGCTGCAAATTCACAGCTGCAGAAGGTGAAGCACAGTAAATCACTGTCCTCTCACTGAGAGCTGCCATAAATAACGACACAGGAGTTCTCCCCCTGCAATCAGCAGCTGCCTGCAACTGCTGGGAGCAGAACTGTAACACAGCCCCTAGGCAGGGAATGGAGAGAAAGTAAAACAGAACGGTCTGAAAAATAAGATCCTAGCATTTATCATCACGTTAACTTGTAAGCCTTTCAAAATATTTGCCTCTTCTCTCCCACAGGAGAATTTCTACAAGCAAGTTGTCATAACTTCAGACAAATTTCAAGAACACACTATGTTAATTTTCTAAAAGTACCTAATCCTAAAAGTATTTGCATTAACAGCAAGTCCTATCGCTCCACTTTTACCGAGGAGAAAGCTGAGGAAGAGGCTGCGAAGCAGGCATGCCAAGATCAGACCTCAGGTGGGTGGTGGAAGCAGTGGCTGAAGCCAGTCCCTACTCTGTTACCTTTAGCAGAAGGTACATTTATTTGTTCTCCTAAGAGAAGGGGGAAAAAGAGAAGGCAAGGAAAAAGAGCAGTTTGACAGGCCACATGGCAGGTGGAAAAGGCCACAGATGTGACAGTGTATTAGCCATGACTTCCTGAGCAAGCGGTTTGTCAGCTCTATTGCTCAGCCTCTACATCAATGACAGCTTTTGAAGGCTCATGCTGCAGCACAGCCTCTCTCTTCCTGTCACAGGCATGTCCCAACCACAGGCACAGTCCCAGGGTTACCGGCAGGGCCAAACTCCAGGCAGACTTGGCCTACAGAGGAACCCCAAGGTGATGGGCTGAAGGGCAGCTGGGTGCTACTGCAGCCCCCCTCCAGCTCTGGAGGGATTAGAGCATCACCAGTGGACAGAAACACAAGGGGGTGATGGAGAAAGGAACTGAGATCTTTCTCTGTGCTCTCAGCAAAGTTGTAACATTTCCCACCCCTTTACAGCACCACTTGGTACCCTGAAGCTCTGCACCGTTCACACCTTGTATAATGTGCTTGTCCATAACTACAATTTTTTCACCTAATTTGGGTCAGGCCTTGCAAATACCTGAAGACAAGCTCCAGGGGATACTTGTCTCCCTGGGAGCACTTGATTGAAGAGAGATCAAGGACATGTATTGCAGTCCCTCTCACAGCCACTGCCTGCAGCTGAGGGTAAATAGCTAAAGACCTAAGGCACCCTCAGAATCATTCCTCTCACACCGGGCAAAAAGTAGGAGCAAGGGGTTTTTTTGCAGTGCATTCATGCTACTCTAAGATTCATATAATTCTGATCAACTATATAAACCAGCTTTAATTAGGATTTTGCTAATCACCAAGCAGGTGGCTAAAGTTTCCCGTGAATATCTTTCTAGCCAGCATGAGAGCAAAGTGCCAGAGTTCTGTAAACAAAGATGTACCTAACCTCTGAGAACTGATTTAAAAAAAAAGAAAAATCCTCCAGTTACCTTCAGTAATGGCTGCGATTGACTGTGGAGACAATGGGGACAGAAGGTACTTTCCATGGTGATTGCTATAGGGATAGTTAGGGCTGAGCAGATTCCACAGAGGGTTTTTCGTTTAGGCTAGTTTCTGATTTTTATTTAAATTATAAACTAAGATTTTTTTTTAACCTTCCTTCCAATCCTCTGTTTTTAGTTAGGCTTCAGGTCAAATTGGATATTCTGGCCAAATTTCTCAGAGAAAAAATATATACGCAGAATGTAGGCAAACTGGGCTCCTACAGTGTTTGCCCCATTCAAAGCACGAACTGGAAGCCAGATCTCTTTTATAACGGGGATTATCAGGTAGAGAAGATAAATCATGCCAGAGACCACGATAAGAAACTCCTGCCCCTGCAATTAAATCTCTAGCTTAGGAAGCTGCTGCAGGGTGCGAGAAAATCAGATATAGGAATCTGCCTGTGTTAAGGGGAGCTGCAAGTCTCTGGAAAGAACAGACACTGAAGCTTTGTTTTCTCCTTATTTTTTCGTCCTCTAAATCAGATTTTTTTTCTTTCCAGGCAGCTCTTCCAAAAAATGGAACTAAATAGCCATTTCGCTATTGGAGAGGGCCACCTTCAGCTGTATTGCTGTTGGACCAGAGCCTACACTAGCCACTCATCATCCTCTCTGGATGTAGGAGGGTACAGATACAAAAGGGCAAAGCTCACCCATGCTGCCTGCTAAAGAAGAGAGATTAGAAAGATTATAGAGGGCTGGCAGCAGCACAGACGACTTTTCAGAGACCAGAGAAAACACCCTGCCTCCCAACACCTACCTCCTCCCCACTTCCACGTCTTAGAACCAGCAGAGTTCTGCAGACCAGGAGATCTCAACCAGCACCATGTTGAGCACGTGGCCATGCTCCTGCTCTGGGAATAAACCACCACCTGCTGCCCCAGGGGCTCATCACCATGGGCTGTGTCTTTTTATTGTGTAATTCCAATTACAGGTGAATGGGATGAAAGAAAATGGAACCAGCTGCAGAACAGGCCAGCAGAGACTTTCCTCTTGCTGGAAACAGAAGGAAGCACAGCAAGGCAGCAACTAGTGTAACAGAGGTGGGAGGCACGTTTTTTTTTTATGCCACTGCTGGCAGAGGGGAAGGCCAGGCCAGACAGCCCAGCACAGAAATCTTTTGCAGGCAAAAAGATGCTTATACTGGCTCACTTCCTTCATACACCCATTTCACTTCAGAGCAGTAATAATGACAAAACAGTTGGCTCTTGTTCACATCTACCAGAGAAGGCAGGTTTTACTTCTTTTCCTGATACATGAGCTCCTTAAGACTGTGCACATTTGCAAATTGAATTAATATTTAACATGATACACCTATGGATTTTTTGAACTTATTTTTAGTGCAAGCTTTGTGTTTAACCAAGTTTCACGTGAAACCCTTTAGAATTAAGAATGAAGTTCAGAGTTACTGCTTGCTTTTTGTTTCTTTTTCTTAAATAAATAAAGCACAGAATAAATCCCATGTGAAGACTCAACAGTTGATGGGTGTTTCAGTAGAAAAAGAGATCCTTAATTTTAAAATAATTTTTTGGGATGCACTATATTTTCAGGTTTCTCTTTGGTAATTTTTGTACAGAGGACATGAGCCTGTTCTGCATTTGAGACTAATACTTGTCTTCCCAGTCCTGTGCATGGCCCTGGGGCTAAGAAGAGGCTTTACTGGATAAGTGACCACATCACAGCGGCTTCTGGGATGCTTCAGCCTTGTTCGCCTGCTTGGATTTTGAAGTCAGGGGAAAGAGGGCTCTGCTTGCAAGAGGTTCACAGGGTTGCCTGAAGTCTCACGTCCAGCAAATGCATGGAGAAGCCTCCATGCTCCTTGGACATACCGATCCTTCGCATCATCAGTATTTCTAACTCCTGTAACAGAGTCTTGTCCCTAAAGTACATGCTGAGAAAACCCAGTGAAAAATTTTGGGTGGGCGTTTCCTTAGCTGTTCATTGCTTTCGATCTGCCTTACTATGGGGGAGAACCACCACGGTGTCACTCTAAGACGCTTAAAATTGAGAGATGAAAATGAAAGATGCATTTTCTTTTCTTTAAATATATCCCTTTTGAAAAGCAAATATCTGTTTTTGGGGCTCCATTTCACACCTTTAGGGTGTGCAGTGCTTTAGGCTATTAATTTCGGCCTGCAGATGAAGAGATGTTATATGCTCCCATTTACCTCGTAATATTACTTGACTTCTCCTTTATAGATCGTGGATTAAAAAGGAGGCAAACAGGTCACTCGCAAAGCCAAAAGATTAGAGGATAAAGGGTCATAAGCTGAGGCTGAGACAAATAACTGTACATTTAGGAAACAGAGGTGGAGATGGGACACGAGTGGAGACTGTAAATACCTGCTGCTCAGCCAGCAGGAGGTGATTAGGCTGGCAGAGATAATTGGGTAGCTGATGCTCAGACAGGACATTCAAACAAGGCTACCGATAGCAGTGGAAGGAAATCTTGGTGGGAGACAGGGCCCTACGGCACTAACCCTGGTGAAGTCTCTCTCGGTTGTAGGGAGATGTCCCTAGGCTGGGAGGCTCCAGTTCACCAGGGAGGCATAGTGGCGGCAGAGCCAATGTCAAATGTCTCCCTAGCCAGGGCCCACAGCCTCATGGGCATTTATGCCTAACTCTCTGTCAAGGAGATTTTGACTTTCCGTGTCTTGTTGGAGCTGCTCTCTGCAGCTAAAGGTTTACTGGGTGGGGACATGGTCTTTGAGCTGTTTAGCTTCATTTGGCTGGAGAGGGACTGTTGACAAGATAGGTAAGTAGCCAAGGAAAGAAAACTAGATGACTTTTATTATGTATATAATATATATATTTTACATATACCTGTCTTCTATCTCAGTAAATCACGTATGAGGGCTTTTATGACAGTCTGATAAAAAAGAGCGTTACCTGGTAAGTGGCACTGGAGACACAGGTACTCACGTGCTCCGTAAAGATGTGTAAAAATGGCACAAAGTTTGTTAGTCAAAGTTGGAGCCTTAAAATGTAATGAATTTAATTCCTTTTCATACTGACACACAGTTTATAACATCAATAAGTTATCTCCCAAGCTGAGAATTTCAGACAACATTTTTCAAAGCAGCTAAATAACATCAGCATTTCAGGATTCTGCAAAAATAGACCACAGGTTTGGGCAATTTTACCTTTCTTGCCATAAACAGTGGTGGTAAAGGTCCACCCAGTCCACCTCTAACCACCAGGACAAGCCCTGCCCATCACTGAATCATTATTGATTTTTCCCTTATATGGCTACATCTCAGGCATGACTTATTTTTGACTCCGTCTTGTATGTCACCGTATTGCAGCAACATCCCGGGGGAGTACCAGCAGGTTTGGGGAATGCCACAGTGGTGCAACTAGATCACAAGGAGCACACCTTGGAACAATTCCTCATGTGCAGACGCTGTTCAAAGGAAGAGGGACATTTCTCACACTAGTGCTTTTTTGCTTTGGCACCATAAAAGATGTCAGTGCGAGCACTGAGACCACCGCACCCACACGGCCATGCTGGAGCAGGGTAGCAGGCAAACGCCCTCATCTCCACGGAGCGTGCAGTGCCAGACAGGGCAGTCAAGCAGCAAAGCCACCTTCCCTTTGGTAATTACTTACAACAGCAGTTCTTACCCTGAGCAGCCCTGCCTCCCTCCCCACCCCGCCCTGTGAAATGCCACAAACAGCAAATGAGGTGTGAAGCTCCCACCTCACCTCAGGAGCCATCATGTGTGATAAGGTACAAAGAGCTCTTAATTAGGCTATCACGGTTTAGAGGAGCAACTTATACAGAAGCAGGCAGGAAGCTTTTCAGAGGCACTGAAAGAGGTCCCTGTCTCGTAGTGCTCCTACAACATAAGCTCCACGGTGTTACTGACCTTGACAGAAAATACAGAATGACTCCCCAGCTCCCTCCTGGTTACAAGGGGCAAGAGAGAAGAGCAGCCATATGGAGCTGCACTTACATTGTCAGATTTTCTTCCAACACACAGCACCCACTGTGCAGAGATACAAGCGATGCAGCTGCAGCTACGGCGCTTAGCTCAGTCCTTTATGGTTCGCTTCTGATAAAAAGCTGGTTCAGGAAAGGTCTCCATCACTGCTACTTCATTAAGTCTGCAGACCGTGGCCTTTCAGACATGGAGTCTTTCTTATTCACTAGATTTTTATCTGCACCCACTGGGCTAAGTTAAGCAAAAACACCTCTCAGCTGACTGATTTCAGCAGCCAGCAGTTGCCCAGATTTTCTTCTTAGTACTTTGTAAAAGATTTCCCAACATGTTTAATTTTAAAAGCTTAATAGTTGAAAAGAAAAAAAAAAGACAGTAAAATAAGATAAAAGACAATTATAGAAAAAACCCATTATCTTAATTACAGAGCAGCTTTGTCCTGTGATGGGAGGGTAATTTTTTCAGGAGACAGCTTCATTGCTCTAATAGAGGATGCACTTTAAATAGGACTGCAGTTTGCACACTACGCTGAACTTCTAACCCCTCACAACTTGTATTTACTGCATTTCAGAATAGTACCGGTGGATAAAAATACCCAGGATTACAGATTAATTTTGTAGAGCTTCCCTGCTATGGAGCTAAATATATACCATGTTATTCGACGAAGTAAATCAATAGCAATAAATATTTTGTTCCCTGGGTTTTGGGACTTTTGCTTGGTTGTTTTTTTTTTTTTGGTCACGGCAGTTATTACTGTCTCTCCTCTGCAAATACAATGGACAAACTTGCAGAGGTGGAAAACATGATCCTCTGTCTTCTGCCACTGGTGTGGTCGTTGGTCTTCTAGGTGATTCTAGGAAATGGTAGCTGAGCCAAAAAGGGGTTGTTTAGCCCCAAGGAAGTATTTCCTGCACCCACACTTCCTTCTGAGATTTGCTGGCTCAGCTGCAGCTGAGGGATTGCCCTGGAGCCCAAGGTCCCTCGTTGCACTCAAAAATGATGACCTCACTCTGCCCTGAGGTGGCAGGCTGTGCATTTCTTGTCACTTTTGTACCTGCTCCCATACCCTATGGTCCTGTTACTCTCTAGGTCTCTGAGGTAAAGCTAAACGTGGTGGAGTACTGTGGATGCCTGCTCTGCAAGAAACAGCTGAAAAGGAGTTAGTGGCAAATAACCTTTTTGTTCTGTGATTGCACTTCCGTCTTCTTGCCTCCAGCAAAAAAAAGAAACCCCAAGCCCAAACCAAAAACCCAACAAAACCACACCAGTAAAACCCCACAACTCTCCTTGATGTGTAAGCATCCCTTCGCTAATACTGGGTATTGCCCTGCACTATCCAGTTGGGAACCATCTTGATGTTAGTTCTGAAAAATCACATCAGCTGAAATCACATGGCTTAACACAGAGCTGTTGCTTTGCATGTTTGGAAATTCATTAAGGGTATCCTAACATGCTTAAGTGGCTCTGGCCAAGGAGATCTGTAGCAGATTCTGAAGATATAGAACTATTTTACACAGCTCACATCCTAACAGAAGCATTACTAAAAACATTTCTCTGCTACATTTTTCCCTGCAATGTTGTGAATACTCAGCTAAATTCTCTAATGGGTTTATGCTTTTCAAGGGGAATACAGAAACTGTCCTTTTCAGATCTTGCACAAAAATGTGCTTCTCCTGGGTGGGAGTAAAGTCTTGGAGAGCATCAGATGCCCTTGATGAAATCTCATAAAGCTTACAGAAGTCTTCTAAGACGGAGGATTCATGCAAGTCTTAAGCTCAAATCTTTACTTTGGGACCCCCTTTTGATCAACAGTTGCTCCTGAAAGTTTAAAGGGCAGTTCTTCAGAGAGGCATACTCTTTTATAAAGACAGAAATGCATAACCGTAGTTTTGAGGAACCCATTGTCAAGAAAGGGGTAAGAAAACTCATGTTTGCAATGAGAAGATGTGACAGCTATGGGGACTCCTGAAGAACGCTGAAGTAACTCAAAAATAGGAAGCTGTTTTAAGATTCATAGCACTCCATAGTTGGAAAAGATGCCACCGGCTCACTCTGGTAATCAATCTCACCACAAAGTTGTCTGCTTCCAGCATACTCAGATGTCCTTCAGCAGATCAGGTCTGTCTGCTTGCTTGGATGTAGGTGGGACAGAAAAGAACACCAGTGATAAAGGGCAGACCCACAGCTTCCCAGTATTATCTGCAACATCTGTAATATGCCAAACAGGAAGTTGGACGTGTTGTATGGCGTGATGACTTCTTGCAGCTAGAAGTATTCCTTATCTGTCCCAATAGATCCTGAAAACAGCAACAGTGGAGAGAGAGCTGAAGCACAGATCTGATCTTCTGGGGCTATACCACTGGGAGGATGCTGGATAAAAGGTTCCAACACTACTGCCAGAAGTTCTCATGAAGCTCTTGAAAGTGTGTTGTAGAGTGCTACGAGAGCAACTCAAGTCTGAAGGAGGCCAGAAGTCTTCTTCCCAGCAGGCTTGTACTCAGGCTTAGTAATCCACACTACTACTCCTTTCTTACATATCCAAGGAACCAGGCTGAAGTATACCCCAAAGAACAGTCGGACTCATGGAAACACACTGGTGGCTTTCAGACATGTGAAAGATCTGAAGTAGGGTCACCACGCACACAAAAGCATGCACCCGGCAGGCATGCATGAGTAGCACGGCCACGGCACTGTCACCGGCAGAGAACCCACAGCAGAATCCCAAGCCACTCACCTCTGGCGGACCCTCAGAGATAACAGAAACAGCATCTCCCCCTTCATTGGGGATAGACACAATTTCAGGTGCAGCACTGTCTAGAGAAAGTGTGCCTCCTGAACCTAACAAGAAGAGTTAGGTCCAAGGGTCTTTCTCCACACAGTCTTCATGAATTAGGTTTTTCTTCCAGTGGTCCACTTTGAGTTCACAAAAGGAGTTATGACTCATTTCCTTTTCTGTCAGGAATGCTTCACTCACCATGGACCCATTCTTGACCCACACGAACTGTAGTAAGATTTACTTCCGATCCTATACACTGCTCATGAAAAAAAAATCATTTACCGGCTCAACACATGGTCAAGATTCTTTTTGGTAAAATCTATACATAGTGCAACACAAATAGGAAATCTAAATACCCTGTGCAAATGTCAAGGCACACTCTAAATATTATGATCCTACACAATGCACAGTGTCAAACGTGACAGTAAAGGCAGTATTCACCGCTCACAGTCCAAATACATGAGCCACTGTTAATTCAAGTGCTGCCAGTAGCTTCTCTACTTTGCATAGAAAAATTACTCTCAAATACGAATCAAAATTTGAACTATGCAATCTGACCCATGCATTTCAAAAAAGTACTTGAAAACATAGTGAAGCAATGGTAAAACTAAAGCTACAAATTGCATTTTCACCATCCAGCTTGGCATATATATTTACTCATGTGAAGAAGGCAGTTTGGCTGAATTTTTTATAATTTTAACTCAATATTTTATTCGCCATCGTGGCTTGTGGAACATCAGTTAAAATGGGGATGCTCATGCCTGCGGTTCCTCTTTTTGTTCAAACAGAACAGCTCGTACTTATGGTTCCCGTTTTTGCTCATGCACTTGCAGGCTTTCTTGCAACCTTTTTTCCTAGGGATAGGTGTAATATTTCTGAACATTACCACCCATAGGAGAAGAGCAGACTCTGTGTTAAAGATTCACAAGTGATAGCCAAGCAATACAAATTCAGTGCTTTACCAGGGAACAGATGTCCTGTGCTCTCACACAGGAGAGCCTGATTTGCAACTTCTTTGAAGAAGAGGCAAAATAATGCAAAGTACAAACTGATCTTTTATTCTGAGCTGCCAGGGAAAAATACATTTCCTTTACAAAAATGTAATTCCTTTCAGAGTTTCTACATCCTCTTCCAAATACAACGAATAACTGCTAGGCTATATCTACTCCCCTGTCTTCATCCATAAATATCATTATGGAAAGTATTTCTGCAAAAAACTTCATCTAAGGGACACTGTAAAGTTTGACTCTCAATTCCAAAAAACTGTGTTAAAATCTTGGAAATTAAAATTAGGTCTGTATCATTGACATAAATGACTTTTTCTTTCTATACTAGAATAACTTACAAATACATATCTTCAAAATTGAGAAGACAGTCTTTTAAATCAGGAAACAAGTCCAGAGTTTCTTCATTAAGCAAAAATCTAAACTTTGGCAATGAGTAATGCTGATTTTGGAAAGTAAAATATCCCATCAAACTTTAAGGCTATTGAGGTGAGAAAGGATTTTCATCACAGCACGGTCTCCTGTAGAAGAGAGGGAAGGACAGAGAGACAATTCTGCCCACAGCAACCACTGCCAGCCCAGCTAGTGCTAAAGCAAAGGTACATCTTTCTGAAATATAAGATGGAACATCTCTGACTAATAGAAAATCTTCTATGCAGCCCTTCCTTGTCCATGGAATTGTTCCAAAACATAATTACCATTGTTTGAAAGAAAAGCACAAACCAAAAAACCCTACCTGGGGTTTAACTCACGGCTGAGTTCATCTGGCTTCATTTCCAACTTTCAGTCTTTGCTCTGCTTTTAATTTCTGGATTAGGGTACCACTGTTGGCACATTTTTCTTCCTGTTTAATCCCACTACAATCACAGCACAACCGATCACCTTTTCTCTCTTTCTCACGGTAAGCTGAGTAGTTTGAGCTTCTAACATCTTTCATGACAAGTCATGTTTCTCAGATTCCGGACTGCTTTTATAGATCTGAATTTTTATGATGTATCTGTACCAGACATTAACTTAGTGTTAATGGCCAATAAAAATCTCTCCAGCGTTGCATACAGAAACAACAACTCCTTTTTGCCTACTCAGAAGCATCCAGCTTGCATATTCAATTCCCATTATTTTTCCTTAGGACTCTCCAAATAATTAATTTTAGGGGCTTGTAATGCAATAGAAAAAGGTAATTTGATTTCAAACAAAATCTTTCATCTGCCCTAAAGTAAAATGCTCTGTTTCAGATTTAAGCATCTAAGAACTTCCATTTTTTAAAGTGAAATGGAAGAAAATTAGATATAAAATTAATTTTTAATAATAGAAAAACTGTTATTAACATTTTAATGTCAATATTTAACATCCATTTTGGGGCCAAATCTCTGAAAAAGGCAGACATTTATGTCACCATCCCAGCATTTTTTGTCTCTTGTCTTCTTTTCTCTCCTGAAATCAGTTTCATAATGTCTATGAGGGCTAATTTGGGTTAAGGCAAACTGCAAAACTGAGACACAATGACTACAAAAGTGTCGTTTCCACGCAGTTTATTCCACTGCAGAGTGAACCGAGTAGAGTAAGAACATGGGACTCATCTTTCTGAGAAATAATATCTTTACACGCACAATTATTTAGATGAAGGTGGATTGTAACAACCTGAAAGCAGGGTCTCAATACACGCCAAAAGGAAAGGAGAGTGCCCTGAGTCACTCGAGGTAAAAGGCAGCAGGGAGAAACTTTATTAATCGCAATCTTAAGTTAGCTCCGAGCTGGCGCTGCTGGCAGCTAGGGAAGCAAAGAAATATTTCTGTTTGAAACATGAACACCACTGATCTGAAAATTTTTGAAACTATAAACACTGGACCCAGTGATGTAATTTTAAAGTCAATTTTCAGAGAGCTAGTACGAGAGCAGTCACTGCTGGAATAATCCAACACACCTCACTGAATTATTTTCACAACAATAGCTATGATACTCACCACAACTGTTCTGGAAAACAGCCTTAGTATTACTTCCTAAAAGGGAAAACAAATGCAATAAAAGGTTCTCAGCCACTCCAAGAGCAACAACAATATTAATGTCATTTGAAAAGATGGTCAAAGCACTTTGCTGCTACTTGTGTGTGAATCATCAGCTTCTTTTGCAACACTAACTGCTGTGTTTGGAAATTGCACTTCCCCACTCATTCACATTATTCTAACCATTCTTCCAGTCTGTCTGGTTCTTAAAGAGCCACCACATCTCCAAGAAAAAGTAAACAAGAGCCTTGGATGTGCTTTTCTCCTGCTTGCATTACAGAAAGGGAAAATACGGTTGCGGGTGCCCCCTCTGAGCCAGAAAAGGCGTCCTTCCTGACCAGCCCCTCTGCAGCGTGACCATGAGCTGCTATAGTTATATCTCCTCTGCGGGAGATATCTTCACCTGTGATTAGGTTTTGACAGAGGCAGAGGGACACTTGCGTGGGAAGGAAGGAAGGATGAAAAGAGCTTCAGTCATTTTATTCACGTGAAGGTGGAATTATGCTACATTTGAAGTGTTTTTGCCGAAAGCCCTGCTTCTCCAGGACAAACCTTGTTTCTGATATACAGGGCATTTCCATAGAGGCCAGAAGTGATGACTATACATGGAAATAAAATAAGCAGAAGTGGAGCTGGTCTTCTTCTGTGGATTTTGCTGCAATCTTATGCAAGAGACCATTACACTTTATGAAGTGCAATGAGACTAGAAAAAAACCCCTAATAGATGATCAAAGACCTGGATGTGGCAGGTCCTAAGTAATGTTTTGTGCCCCTGCAGCAGAAGCACTAAAGGAAAATATCTGCGCTTTTCATCATATCTGCTTCTGCTTTTGTTCCTGAAACCTCACCATCTTGCTAATGAAGGCTGATAATGAGGGGAAAGGCAGAGAGGAGCTGGGAAAGATGGCAATGGCTTGCCTCAGTTTGCGTAGAATTTAAAGGAATGAAATGTTGACCATGGGATTATAACACTTACAGACCGCTGAGGAGACTGGCGAAACCATCAAACAATAAAAAACTCTCTTCCTTTATCTCCCTCTGCCTCTTCTCTGTCCTTCCTTTGGGATTGAGCTCCTGGCACAATGGTCCTCCTCTCTTTCTGCACACTTCTTCCCACCCATCCTCCAGCCCCAGCCAAGGTGGGGGGGTGGGGGGTGGTTGGAGCAATGACCATCTGAGCACCAGAGGCGAAGCTATGCTCCCCTTTGCTGTTTATTAAACTATTTGCCTTGTCGTAGAAAATGTGTGGGTTTTGTTCCCACTCCCCACTTCTCATCTTAGATCCTCAGAGCAGTCTTTTCCACGGGAGGATGGAGTGGGAGAACTACATCTGCTATAAGAGAGATCCACCCTTGTAAAAGGGAAAAATAAACTGAAAACCTCCAGAATATCAGGAGAGCTCTGAGACTGACAAGGAAAAATCCTTCCAAATGAAGTTTTAGTGAAATAAAGAAGGCCAACCAGTATGTTTCAGAGTGTGAAAAATCGTGAATAATAAACAACATGAGTTCTCTTTTACTAGCAAATCTCATCACATAAAAAGAAAAATGGTCTTGTGAATCATCCTTGGTGCTGGCTAGCAGACTTTATGTTCAGAGCACAGTGTCTGCACTGTCTATAAATACTACTACGGCCAGTAAACTCAAGGCAATGGCAAGGGGGCTGTAAAACTACTGAGGTTGCCATACACTGCAGCGGTTGTAAAAGATGCCATAAGAGAAAAATGATCTTTTAGTAAATCTTTTGTTTGGGAGGAACTTTGCATTTTAACAGGGTACTTAGCAGCTGGGATAACTTCCCAAAAGCAGCGGTCTCTCTGCCCACAGATAGGATCTGGAGCCCAGTGAAGTCCTAAAATGACTTCAGCAAAGAGGTGAGGGTCCATCCCCAGCTGAAGAAGTAGGACATTCAGCGCTAACACAAAGTTCAGCTTGCCGTGCCTTCCTCCCTGCTCTTTTACAGCTTTTATCACACTTGTTGCAAGGGGCAAGGTGAGATGCAGCAAAGAACCTAAAGCAGCCTTTTCTGTTATAGTTTCACTTTCAGCAAACAGGACCCCCACTTTGCAAGCTCACTCTCTGATGCCCAGAGCCAGGGTGAAGCTTCACCGCAGGCGCCGAGGCAGGGGCTGGCCCCATGGCACAGTTCACTGCGTGAAAGGCCACCATTGCTTGTGAAGGAGCTGCTTCTGAGGTCCTGCTCGTTCTTAGGACAGACTTGACAGCTCAGGGTCTGTGGATGGCTAATGGGCCACCTCTATCCACTGGTACCAATCCATCCATAGCTAGTACGGCAAGGCAGTGCGTACCCTTCACGTGCAATGGATTCAAGCAAGAGTGTAGACGGCCAAGTCTGCCTGTAGTTTTATATGTTCTCAGATGAGACCAAAACTCTGTCATCTTGCTCAAATATTTTGAATTCAAAGGTGCAGAAGTTCAGGAAAAATATTATTCTTTTCTAAAAGCTCAGTAGACCACTGCAAAAGCTGAGTATGGGACTGCCAAGACTGCCACCTAGAAAGCTACACACAAGCCAGCTAGAACTAAACCCCAGACATTTTATTTATCCCACGTAGCTAAAGACAGTGGCAGCATCATCGTCATGGCTTGGCTTCGCGGACGAAGATCTGGGAAGGGTTTTCCCACGCTCACTGCAAGCGATGAGCGCACCCTTTGGGGCTGCGCGGTGGATTTTTTAGGTGAGGCACCGCGTGCGCGGAACTGGCTCCACCCTTTACACCTGAGGTTCATCTGCCAGGGCCTAGCGAGCT